>NW_027194478.1:0-21538 GCF_032444005.1 Ranitomeya imitator
ACTCTATACCCTACACTCTATGCCCTACACTCTATACCCTACACTCTATACCCTACACTCTATACCTTACACTCTACACTCTATACCCTACACTCTATACCCTACACTCTATACCCTACACTCTAATCCCTACACTCTACACTCTATACCCTACACTCTATACCCTACACTCTACACTCTATACCTTACACTCTACACTCTATTCCCTACACTCTATACCCTACACTCTATACCCTACACTCTATACCCTACACTCTATACCCTACACTCTACACTCTATACCCTACACTCTATACCCTACACTCTATGCCCTACACTCTATACCCTACACTCTATACCCTACACTCTATACCTTACACTCTACACTCTATACCCTACACTCTATACCCTACACTCTATACCCTACACTCTAATCCCTACACTCTACACTCTATACCCTACACTCTATACCATACACTCTATACCCTACACTCTATACCCTACACTCTATACCCTACACTCTATACCATACACTCTATACCCTACACTCTACACTCTATACCCTATACTCTACACTCTATACCCTACACTCTATACCCTACACTCTATACCCTACACACTATACCCTACACTCTATACCCTACACTCTACACTCTATACCCTACACTCTACACTCTATACCCTACACTCTACACTCTATACCCTACACTCTATACCCTACACTCTATGCCCTACACTCTATACCCTACACTCTATACCCTACACTCTATACCTTACACTCTACACTCTATACCCTACACTCTATACCCTACACTCTATACCCTACACTCTAATCCCTACACTTTACACTCTATACCCTACACTCTATACCCTACACTCTACACTCTATACCTTACACTCTACACTCTATTCCCTACACTCTATACCCTACACTCTATACCCTACACTCTATACCCTACACTCTACACCCTACACTCTATACCCTACACTCTATACCAAACACTCTATACCCTACACTCTACACTCTATACCCTACACTCTACACTCTATACCCTACACTCTATACCCTACATTCTATACCCTACACAATATACCCTACACTCTACACTCTATACCCTACACTCTACACTCTATACCCTACACTCTACACTCTATACCCTACACTCTATACCCTACACGCTATACCCTACACTCTATACCCTACACTCTACACTCTATACCCTACACTCTATACCCTACACTCTACACTCTATACCCTACACTCTATGCCCTACACTCTATACCCTACACTCTATACCCTACACTCTATACCCTACACTCTATACCCTACACTCTATACCCTACACTCTACACTCTATACCCTACACTCTATACCCTACACTCTATACCCTACACTCTATACCCTACACTCTATACCCTACACTCTACACTCTATACCCTACACTCTATACCCTACACTCTATGCCCTACACTCTATACCCTACACTCTATACCCTACACTCTATACCTTACACTCTACACTCTATACCCTACACTCTATACCCTACACTCTAATCCCTACACTCTACACTCTATACCCTACACTCTATACCCTACACTCTACACTCTATACCTTACACTCTACACTCTATTCCCTACACTCTATACCCTACACTCTATACCCTACACTCTATACCCTACACTCTACACCCTACACTCTATACCCTACACTCTATACCATACACTCTATACCCTACACTCTACACTCTATACCCTATACTCTACACTCTATACCCTACACTCTATATCCTACACACTATACCCTACACTCTATACCCTACACTCTACACTCTATACCCTACACTCTACACTCTATACCCTACACTCTACACTCTATACCCTACATTCTATACCCTACACTCTACACCCTACACTCTATACCCTACACTCTATACCCTACACTCTACACTCTATACCCTACACTCTATACCCTACACTCTATGCCCTACACTCTATACCCTACACTCTATACCCTACACTCTATACCTTACACTCTACACTCTATACCCTACACTCTATACCCTACACTCTATACCCTACACTCTAATCCCTACACTCTACACTCTATACCCTACACTCTATACCCTACACTCTATACCCTACACTCTATGCCCTACACTCTATACCCTACACTCTATACCCTACACTCTATACCTTACACTCTACACTCTATACCCTACACTCTATACCCTACACTCTATACCCTACACTCTAATCCCTACACTCTACACTCTATACCCTACACTCTATACCCTACACTCTATACCCTACACTCTATACCCTACACTCTATACCATACACTCTATACCCTACACTCTACACTCTATACCCTATACTCTACACTCTATACCCTACACTCTATACCCTACACTCTATACCCTACACACTATACCCTACACTCTATACCCTACACTCTACACTCTATACCCTACACTCTACACTCTATACCCTACACTCTATACCCTACACTCTATACCCTACACTCTACACCCTACACTCTATACCCTACACTCTATACCCTACACTCTACACTCTATACCCTACACTCTATACCCTACACTCTATGCCCTACACTCTATACCCTACACTCTATACCCTACACTCTATACCTTACACTCTACACTCTATACCCTACACTCTATACCCTACACTCTATACCCTACACTCTAATCCCTACAATCTACACTCTATACCCTACACTCTATACCCTACACTCTACACTCTATACCTTACACTCTACACTCTATTCCCTACACTCTATACCCTACACTCTATACCCTACACTCTATACCCTACACTCTACACCCTGCACTCTATACCCTACACTCTATACCAAACACTCTATACCCTACACTCTACACTCTATACCCTACACTCTACACTCTATACCCTACACTCTATACCCTACATTCTATACCCTACACTCTATACCCTACACTCTACACTCTATACCCTACACTCTACACTCTATACCCTACACTCTACACTCTATACCCTACACTCTATACCCTACACTCTATACCCTACACTCTATACCCTACACTCTATACCCTACACTCTACACTCTATACCCTACACTCTATACCCTACACTCTACACTCTATACCCTACACTCTATGCCCTACACTCTATACCCTACACTCTATACCCTACACTCTATACCCTACACTCTATACCATACACTCTATACCCTACACTCTACACTCTATACCCTACACTCTACACCCTACACTCTATACCCTACACTCTATACCCTACACTCTACACTCTATACCCTACACTCTATACCGTACACTCTATACCCTACACTCTACACTCTATACCCTACACTCTATACCATACACTCTATACCCTACACTCTACACTCTATACCCTACACTCTACACCCTACACTCTATACCCTACACTCTACACTCTATACCCTACACTCTATACCCTACACTCTATACCCTACACTCTATACCCTACACTCTATACCCTACACTCTATACCCTACACTCTACACCCTACACTCTATACCCTACACTCTATACCATACACTCTATACCCTACACTCTATACCCTACACTCTAAACTCTATGCCCTACACTCTACACTCTCTACCCTACACTCTATACCCAACACTCTATACCCTACACTCTATACCCTACACTCTACACTCTATACCCTACACTCTATACCATACACTCTATACCCTACACTCTACACTCTATACCCTACACTCTACACCCTACACTCTATACCCTACACTCTACACTCTATACCCTACACTCTATACCCTACACTCTATACCCTACACTCTATACCCTACACTCTATACCCTACACTCTATACCCTACACTCTACACCCTACACTCTATACCCTACACTCTATACCCTACACTCTATACCCTACACTCTATACCCTACACTCTAAACTCTATGCCCTACACTCTACACTCTCTACCCTACACTCTATACCCAACACTCTATACCCTACACTCTATACCCTACACTCTACACTCTATACCCTACACTATATACCCTACACTCTATACCCTACACTCTAAACTCTATGCCCTACACTCTACACTCTATACCCTACACTCTATACCCTACACTCTATACCCTACACTCTACACTCTATACCCTAGACTATATACCCTACACTCTATGCCCTTCACTCTATACCCTACACTCTATACCCTACACTCTATACCCTACACTCTACACTCTATACCCTACACTCTATACCCTACACTCTACACTCTATACCCTACACTCTATACCCTACACTCTATACCCTACACTCTATACCCTACACTCTATACCCTACACTCTATACCCTACACTCTACACTCTATACCCTACACTCTATACCCTACACTCTATGCCCTACACTCTATACCCTACACTCTATACCCTACACTCTATACCTTATACCCTACACTCTATACCCTACACTCTATACCCTACACTCTAATCCCTACACTCTACACTCTATACCCTACACTCTATACCCTACACTCTACACTCTTTACCCTACACTCTACACTCTATACCCTACACTCTATACCCTACACTCTATACCCTACACTCTATACCCTACACTCTATACCCTACACTCTACACCCTACACTCTATACCCTACACTCTATACCATACACTCTATACCCTACACTCTACACTCTATACCCTACACTCTACACTCTATACCCTACACTCTATACCCTACACTCTATACCCTACACTCTATACCCTACACACTATACCCTACACTCTATACCCTACACTCTACACTCTATACCCTACACTCTACACTCTATACCCTACACTCTACACTCTATACCCTACACTCTATACCCTACACTCTACACCCTACACTCTATACCCTACACTCTATACCCTACACTCTACACTCTATACCCTACACTCTTTACCCTACACTTTATACCCTACACTCTATACCCTACACTCTAAACTCTATGCCCTACACTCTACACTCTCTACCCTACACTCTATACCCAACACTCTATACCCTACACTCTATACCCTACACTCTACACTCTATACCCTACACTCTATACCTACACTCTATACCCTACACTCTAAACTCTATGCCCTACACTCTACACTCTATACCCTACACTCTATACCCTACACTCTATACCCTACACTCTACACTCTATAACCTAAACTATATACCCTACACTCTATGCCCTTCACTCTATACCCTACACTCTATACCCTACACTCTATACCCTACACTCTACACTCTATACCCTACACTCTATACCCTACACTCTACACTCTATACCCTACACTCTATACCCTACACTCTATACCCTACACTCTATACCCTACACTCTATACCCTACACTCTACACTCTATACCCTACACTCTATACCCTACACTCTATGCCCTACACTCTATACCCTACACTCTATACCCTACACTCTATACCTTACACTCTACACTCTATACCCTACACTCTATACCCTACACTCTATACCCTACACTCTATACCCTACACTCTATGCCCTACACTCTATACCCTACACTCTATACCCTACACTCTATACCTTACACTCTACACTCTATACCCTACACTCTATACCCTACACTCTACACTCTATACCTTACACTCTACACTCTATTCCCTACACTCTATACCCTACACTCTATACCCTACACTCTATACCCTACACTCTATACCCTACACTCTACACCCTACACTCTACACTCTATACCCTACACTCTTTACCCTACACTTTATACCCTACACTCTATACCCTACACTCTAAACTCTATGCCCTACACTCTACACTCTCTACCCTACACTCTATACCCAACACTCTATACCCTACACTCTATACCCTACACTCTACACTCTATACCCTACACTCTATACCTACACTCTATACCCTACACTCTAAACTCTATGCCCTACACTCTACACTCTATACCCTACACTCTATACCCTACACTCTATACCCTACACTCTACACTCTATAACCTAAACTATATACCCTACACTCTATGCCCTTCACTCTATACCCTACACTCTATACCCTACACTCTATACCCTACACTCTACACTCTATACCCTACACTCTATACCCTACACTCTACACTCTATACCCTACACTCTATACCCTACACTCTATACCCTACACTCTATACCCTACACTCTATACCCTACACTCTACACTCTATACCCTACACTCTATACCCTACACTCTATGCCCTACACTCTATACCCTACACTCTATACCCTACACTCTATACCTTACACTCTACACTCTATACCCTACACTCTATACCCTACACTCTATACCCTACACTCTATACCCTACACTCTATGCCCTACACTCTATACCCTACACTCTATACCCTACACTCTATACCTTACACTCTACACTCTATACCCTACACTCTATACCCTACACTCTACACTCTATACCTTACACTCTACACTCTATTCCCTACACTCTATACCCTACACTCTATACCCTACACTCTATACCCTACACTCTATACCCTACACTCTACACCCTACACTCTATACCCTACACTCTATACCATACACTCTATACCCTACACTCTATACCCTATACTCTACACTCTATACCCTACACTCTATACCCTACACACTATACCCTACACTCTATACCCTACACTCTACACTCTATACCCTACACACTACACTCTATACCCTACACTCTACACTCTATACCCTACACTCTATACCCTACACTCTACACCCTACACTCTATACCCTACACTCTATACCCTACACTCTACACTCTATACCCAACACTCTATACCCTACACTCTATGCCCTACACTCTATACCCTACACTCTATACCCTACACTCTATACCTTACACTCTACACTCTATACCCTACACTCTATACCCTACACTCTATACCCTACACTCTAATCCCTACACTCTACACTCTACACCCTACACTCTATACCCTACACTCTACACTCTATACCTTACACTCTACACTCTATTCCCTACACTCTATACCCTACACTCTATACCCTACACTCTATACCCTACACTCTATACCCTACACTCTACACTCTATACCCTACACTCTATACCCTACACTCTATGCCCTACACTCTATACCCTACACTCTATACCCTACACTCTATACCTTACACTCTACACTCTATACCCTACACTCTATACCCTACACTCTATACCCTACACTCTAATCCCTACACTCTACACTCTATACCCTACACTCTATACCCTACACTCTACACTCTATACCTTACACTCTACACTCTATTCCCTACACTCTATACCCTACACTCTATACCCTACACTCTATACCCTACACTCTATGCCCTACACTCTACACTCTATACCCTACACTCTATACCCTACACTCTATGCCCTACACTCTATACCCTACACTCTATACCCTACACTCTATACCTTACACTCTACACTCTATACCCTACACTCTATACCCTACACTCTATACCCTACACTCTATGCCCTACACTCTATACCCTACACTCTATACCCTACACTCTATACCTTACACTCTACACTCTATACCCTACACTCTATACCCTACACTCTACACTCTATACCTTACACTCTACACTCTATTCCCTACACTCTATACCCTACACTCTATACCCTACACTCTATACCCTACACTCTATACCCTACACTCTACACCCTACACTCTATACCCTACACTCTATACCATACACTCTATACCCTACACTCTATACCCTATACTCTACACTCTATATCCTACACTCTATACCCTACACACTATACCCTACACTCTATACCCTACACTCTACACTCTATACCCTACACACTACACTCTATACCCTACACTCTACACTCTATACCCTACACTCTATACCCTACACTCTACACCCTACACTCTATACCCTACACTCTATACCCTACACTCTACACTCTATACTCAACACTCTATACCCTACACTCTATGCCCTACACTCTATACCCTACACTCTATACCCTACACTCTATACCTTACACTCTACACTCTATACCCTACACTCTATACCCTACACTCTATACCCTACACTCTAATCCCTACACTCTACACTCTACACCCTACACTCTATACCCTACACTCTACACTCTATACCTTACACTCTACACTCTATTCCCTACACTCTATACCCTACACTCTATACCCTACACTCTATACCCTACACTCTATACCCTACACTCTACACTCTATACCCTACACTCTATACCCTACACTCTATGCCCTACACTCTATACCCTACACTCTATACCCTACACTCTATACCTTACACTCTACACTCTATACCCTACACTCTATACCCTACACTCTATACCCTACACTCTAATCCCTACACTCTACACTCTATACCCTACACTCTATACCCTACACTCTACACTCTATACCTTACACTCTACACTCTATTCCCTACACTCTATACCCTACACTCTATACCCTACACTCTATACCCTACACTCTACACCCTACACTCTATACCCTACACTCTATACCATACGCTCTATACCGTACACTCTACACTCTATACCCTATACTCTACACTCTATACCCTACACTCTATACCCTACACTCTATACCCTACACACTATAACATAGTAACATAGTAACATAGTTAGTAAGGCCGAAAAAAGACATTTGTCCATCCAGTTCAGCCTATATTCCATCATAATAAATACCCAGATCTACGTCCTTCTACAGAACCTAATAATTGTATGATACAATATTGTTCTGCTCCAGGAAGACATCCAGGCCTCACTTGAACTCTATACCCTACACTCTATACCCTACACTCTACATTCTATACCCTACACTCTATACCCTACACTCTATGCCCTACACTCTATACCCTACACTCTATACCCTACACTCTACACTCTATACCCTACACTCTATACCCTACACTCTACACTCTATACCCTACACTCTACACTCTATACCCTACACTCTATACCCTACACTCTATACCCTACACTCTACACCCTACACTCTATACCCTACACTCTACACTCTATACCCTACACTCTATACCCTACACTCTATGCCCTACACTCTATACCCTACACTCTATACCCTACACTCTATACCTTACACTCTACACTCTATACCCTACACTCTATACCCTACACTCTATACCCTACACTCTAATCCCTACACTCTACACTATATACCCTACACTCTATACCCTACACTCTACACTCTATTCCCTACACTCTATTCCCTACACTCTATACCCTACACTCTATACCCTACACTCTATACCCTACACTCTACACCCTACACTCTATACCCTACACTCTATACCAAACACTCTATACCCTACACTCTACACTCTATACCCTACACTCTACACTCTATACCCTACACTCTATACCCTACACTCTATACCCTACACTCTATACCCTACACTCTACACTCTATACCCTACACTCTATACCCTACACTCTACACTCTATACCCTACACTCTATACCCTACACTCTATGCCCTACACTCTATACCCTACACTCTATACCCTACACTCTATACCCTACACTCTACACTCTATACCCTACACTCTATACCATACACTCTATACCCTACACTCTACACTCTATACCCTACACTCTACACCCTACACTCTATACCCTACACTCTATACCCTACACTCTACACTCTATACCCTACACTCTATACCCTACACTCTATACCCTACACTCTACACTCTATACCCTACACTCTATACCATACACTCTATACCCTACACTCTACACTCTATACCCTACACTCTACACCCTACACTCTATACCCTACACTCTACACTCTATACCCTACACTCTATACCCTACACTCTATACCCTACACTCTATACCCTATTCTCTACACCCTACACTCTATACCCTACACTCTATACCATACACTCTATACCCTACACTTTACACTCTTTACCTTACACTCTACACCCTACACTCTATACCCTACACTCTAATCCCTACACTCTACACTCTATACCCTACACTCTATAACCTACACTCTACACTCTATACCTTACACTCTACACTCTATTCCCTACACTCTATACCCTACACTCTATACCCTACACTCTACACTATATACCCTACACTCTATACCCTACACTCTATACCCTGCACTCTAAACTCTATGCCCTACACTCTACACTCTATACCCTACATTTTATACCCTACACTCTATACCCTACACTCTACACTCTATACCCTAAACTATATACCCTACACTCTATACCCTACACTCTAATCCCTACACTCTACACTCTATACCCTACACTCTATACCCTACACTCTACACTCTATACCTTACACTCTACACTCTATTCCCTACACTCTATACCCTACACTCTATGCCCTACACTCTACACCCTACACTCTATACCCTACACTCTATACCCTACACTCTATACCCTACACTCTAAACTCTATGCCCTACACTCTACACTCTCTACCCTACACTCTATACCCAACACTCTATACCCTACACTCTATACCCTACACTCTACACTCTATACCCTACACTCTATACCCTACACTCTATACCCTACACTCTAAACTCTATGCCCTACATTCTACACTCTATACCCTACACTCTATACCCTACACTCTATACCCTACACTCTACACTCTATACCCTAAACTATATACCCTACACTCTATGCCCTTCACTCTATACCCTACACTCTATACCCTACACTCTATACCCTACACTCTACACTCTATACCCTACACTCTATACCCTACACTCTACACTCTATACCCTACACTCTATACCCTACACTCTATACCCTACACTCTATACCCTACACTCTACACTCTATACCCTACACTCTATACCCTACAATCTATGCCCTACACTCTATACCCTACACTCTATACCCTACACTCTATACCTTACACTCTACACTCTATACCCTACACTCTATACCCTACACTCTAATCCCTACACTCTACACTCTATACCCTACACTCTATACCCTACACTCTACACTCTATACCTTACACTCTACACTCTATTCCCTACACTCTATACCCTACACTCTATACCCTACACTCTATACCCTACACTCTATACCCTACACTCTACACCCTACACTCTATACCCTACACTCTATACCATACACTCTATACCCTACACTCTACACTCTATACCCTATACTCTACACTCTATACCCTACACTCTATACCCTACACTCTATACCCTACACTCTATACCCTACACTCTATACCCTACACTCTACACCCTACACTCTATACCCTACACTCTATACCTTACACTCTACACTCTATACCCTACACTCTATACCCTACACTCTATACCCTACACTCTAATCCCTACACTCTACACTCTATACCCTACACTCTATACCCTACACTCTACACTCTATACCTTACACTCTACACTCTATTCCCTACACTCTATACCCTACACTCTATACCCTACACTCTATACCCTACACTCTATACCCTACACTCTACACCCTACACTCTATACCCTACACTCTATACCATACACTCTATACCCTACACTCTGCACTCTATACCCTATACTCTACACTCTATACCCTACACTCTATACCCTACACTCTATACCCTACACACTATACCCTACACTCTATACCCTACACTCTACACTCTATACCCTACACTCTACACTCTATACCCTACACTCTATACCCTACACTCTATGCCCTACACTCTATACCCTACACTCTATACCCTACACTCTATACCTTACACTCTACACTCTATACCCTACACTCTATACCCTACACTCTATACCCTACACTCTAATCCCTACACTCTACACTCTATACCCTACACTCTATACCCTACACTCTACACTCTATTCCCTACACTCTATTCCCTACACTCTATACCCTACACTCTATACCCTACACTCTATACCCTACACTCTACACCCTACACTCTATACCCTACACTCTATACCAAACACTCTATACCCTACACTCTACACTCTATACCCTACACTCTACACTCTATACCCTACACTCTATACCCTACACTCTATACCCTACACTCTATACCCTACACTCTACACTCTATACCCTACACTCTACACTCTATACCCTACACTCTACACTCTATACCCTACATTCTATACCCTACACTCTATACCCTACACTCTATACCCTACACTCTATACCCTACACTCTACACTCTATACCCTACACTCTATACCCTACACTCTACACTCTATACCCTACACTCTATACCCTACACTCTATGCCCTACACTCTATACCCTACACTCTATACCCTACGCTCTATACCTTACACTCTACACTCTATACCCTACACTCTATACCATACACTCTATACCCTACACTCTACACTCTATACCCTACACTCTACACCCTACACTCTATACCCTACACTCTATACCCTACACTCTACACTCTATACCCTACACTCTATACCCTACACTCTACACTCTATACCCTACACTCTATACCATACACTCTATACCCTACACTCTACACTCTATACCCTACACTCTACACCCTACACTCTATACCCTATACTCCACACTCTATACCCTGCACTCTATACCCTACACTCTATACCCTACACTCTATACCCTACACTCTATACCCTACACTCTACACCCTACACTCTATACCCTACACTCTATACCATACACTCTATACCCTACACTTTACACTCTTTACGCTACACTCTACACCCTACACTCTATACCCTACACTCTAATCCCTACACTCTACACTCTATACCCTACACTCTATACCCTACACTCTACACTCTATACCTTACACTCTACACTCTATTCCCTACACTCTATACCCTACACTCTATACCCTACACTCTACACTATATACCCTACACTCTATACCCTACACTCTATACTCTACACTCTAAACTCTATGCCCTACACTCTACACTCTATACCCTACACTTTATACCCTACACTCTATACCCTACACTCTACACTCTATACCCTAAACTATATACCCTACACTCTATACCCTACACTCTAATCCCTACACTCTACACTCTATACCTTACACTCTATACCCTACACTCTATACCCTACACTCTACACTCTATACCTTACACTCTACACTCTATTCCCTACACTCTATACCCTACACTCTATACCCTACACTCTACACTCTATACTCTACACTCTATACCCTACACTCTATACCCTACACTCTATACCCTACACTCTAAACTCTATGCCCTACACTCTACACTCTCTACCCTACACTCTATACCCAACACTCTATACCCTACACTCTATACCCTACACTATACACTCTATACCCTACACTCTATACCCTACACTCTATACCCTACACTCTACTCTCTATACCCTACACTCTATACCCTACACTCTATGCCCTACACTCTATACCCTACACTCTATACCCTACACTCTATACCCTACACTCTATACCCTACACTCTACACTCTATACCCTACACTCTATACCCTACACTCTAAACTCTATGCCCTACACTCTACAATCTATACCCTGCACTCTATACCCTACACTCTATACCCTACACTCTACACTCTATACCCTAAACTATATACCCTACACTCTATGCCCTACACTCTACACTCTCTACCCTACACTCTATACCCAACACTCTATACCCTACACTCTATACCCTACACTCTACACTCTATACCCTACACTCTATACCCTACACTCTATACCCTACACTCTAAACTCTATGCCCTACACTCTACAATCTATACCCTGCACTCTATACCCTACACTCTATACCCTACACTCTACACTCTATACCCTAAACTATATACCCTACACTTTATGCCCTTCACTCTATACCCTACACTCTATACCCTACACTCTACACTCTATACCCTACACTCTATACCCTACACTCTACACTCTATACCCTACACTCTATACCCTACACTCTATACCCTACACTCTATACCCTACACTCTATACCCTACACTCTACACTCTATACCCTACACTCTATACCCTACACTCTATGCCCTACACTCTATACCCTACACTCTATACCCTACACTCTATACCTTACACTCTACACTCTATACCCTACACTCTATACCCTACACTCTATACCCTACACTCTAATCCCTACACTCTACACTCTATACCCTACACTCTATACCCTACACTCTACACTCTATACCTTACACTCTACACTCTATTCCCTACACTCTATACCCTACACTCTATACCCTATACTCTATACCCTACACTCTATACCCTACACTCTATACCATACACTCTATACCCTACACTCTACACTCTATACCCTATACTCTACACTCTATACCCTACACTCCATACCCTACACACTATACCCTACACTCTATACCCTACACTCTACACTCTATACCCTACACTCTACACTCTATACCCTACACTCTACACTCTATACCCTACACTCTACACTCTATACCCTACACTCTACACTATATACCCTACACTCTATACCCTACACTCTACACCCTACACTCTATACCCTACACTCTATACCCTACACTCTACACTCTATACCCTACACTCTATACCCTACACTCTATGCCCTACACTCTATACCCTACACTCTATACCCTACACTCTATACCTTACACTCTACAATCTATACCCTACACTCTATACCCTACACTCTATACCCTACACTCTAATCCCTACACTCTACACTCTATACCCTACACTCTATACCCTACACTCTACACTCTATACCTTACACTCTACACTCTATTCCCTACACTCTATACCCTACACTCTATACCCTACACTCTATACCCTACACTCTACACCCTACATTCTATACCCTACACTCTATACCCTACACTCTACACTCTATACCCTACACTCTATACCCTACACTCTATGCCCTACACTCTATACCCTACACTCTATACCCTACACTCTATACCTTACACTCTACACTCTATACCCTACACTCTATACCCTACACTCTATACCCTACACTCTAATCGCTAAACTCTACACTCTATACCCTACACTCTATACCCTACACTCTATACCCTACACTCTATACCCTACACTCTACACTCTATACCCTACACTTTATACCCAACACTCTATACCCTACACTCTACACTCTATACCCTACACTCTATACCCTACACTCTATACCCTACACTCTACACTCTATACCCTACACTCTATACCCTACACTCTATACCCTACACTCTATACCCTACACTCTACACTCTAAACCCTACACTCTATACCCTACACTCTATGCCCTACACTCTATACCCTACACTCTATACCCTACACTCTATACCTTACACTCTACACTCTATACCCTACACTCTATACCCTACACTCTATACCCTACACTCTAATCCCTACACTCTACACTCTATACCCTACACTCTATACCCTACACTCTACACTCTATACCTTACACTCTACACTCTATTCCCTACACTCTATACCCTACACTCTATACCCTACACTCTATACCCTACACTCTATACCCTACACTCTACACCCTACACTCTATACCCTACACTCTATACCATACACTCTATACCATACACTCTACACTCTATACCCTATACTCTACACTCTATACCCTACACTCTATACCCTACACTCTACACCCTACACTCTATACCCTACACTCTATACCATACACTCTATACCCTACACTCTACACTCTATACCCTATACTCTACACTCTATACCCTACACTCTACACCCTACACTCTATACCCTACACTCTATACCCTACACTCTACACTCTATACCCTACACTCTATACCCTACACTCTATGCCCTACACTCTATACCCTACACTCTATACCCTACACTCTATACCTTACACTCTACACTCTATACCCTACACTCTATACCCTACACTCTATACCCTACACTCTAATCCCTACACTCTACACTCTATACCCTACACTCTATACCCTACACTCTACACTCTATACCGTACACTCTACACTCTATTCCCTACACTCTATACCCTACACTCTATACCCTACACTCTATACCCTACACTCTACACCCTACACTCTATACCCTACACTCTATACCCTACACTCTACACTCTATACCCTACACTCTATACCCTACACTCTATGCCCTACACTCTATACCCTACACTCTATACCCTACACTCTATACCTTACACTCTACACTCTATACCCTACACTCTATACCCTACACTCTATACCCTACACTCTAATCGCTACACTCTACACTCTATACCCTACACTCTATACCCTACACTCTATACCCTACACTCTACACTCTATACCCTACACTTTATACCCAACACTCTATACCCTACACTCTACACTCTATACCCTACACTCTATACCCTACACTCTATACCCTACACTCTACACTCTATACCCTACACTCTATACCCTACACTCTATACCCTACACTCTACACTCTATACCCTACACTCTATACCCTACACTCTATACCCTACACTCTATACCCTACACTCTACACTCTATACCCTACACTCTATGCCCTACACTCTATACCCTACACTCTATACCCTACACTCTATACCTTACACTCTACACTCTATACCCTACACTCTATACCCTACACTCTAATCCCTACACTCTACACTCTATACCCTACACTCTATACCCTACACTCTACACTCTATACCTTACACTCTACACTCTATTCCCTACACTCTATACCCTACACTCTATACCCTACACTCTATACCCTACACTCTATACCCTACACTCTACACCCTACACTCTATACCCTACACTCTATACCATACACTCTATACCCTACACTCTACACTCTATACCCTATACTCTACACTCTATACCCTACACTCTATACCCTACACTCTATAACCTACACACTATACCCTACACTCTATACCCTACACTCTACACTCTATACCCTACACTCTACACTCTATTCCCTACACTCTACACTCTATACCCTACACTCTATACCCTACACTCTACACCCTACACTCTATACCCTACACTCTATACCCTACACTCTACACTCTATACCCTACACTCTATACCCTACACTCTATGTCCTACACTCTATACCCTACACTCTATACCCTACACTCTATACCTTACACTCTACACTCTATACCCTACACTCTATACCCTACACTCTACACTCTATACCTTACACTCTACACTCTATTCCCTACACTCTATACCCTACACTCTATACCCTACACTCTATACCCTACACTCTACACTCTATACCCTACACTCTACACTCTATACCCTACACTCTATACCCTACACTCTATACCCTACACTCTATACCCTACACTCTATACCCTACACTCTACACTCTATACCCTACACTCTACACTATATACCCTACACTCTACACTCTATACCCTACACTCTATACCCTACACTCTATACCCTACACTCTATACCCTACACTCTATACCCTACACTCTACACTCTATACCCTACACTCTATACCCTACACTCTACACTCTATACCCTACACTCTATACCCTACACTCTATGCCCTACACTCTATACCCTACACTCTATACCCTACACTCTATACCCTACACTCTACACTCTATACACTACACTCTATACCATACAATCTATACCCTACACTCTACACTCTATACC
The DNA here is from genome assembly GCF_032444005.1 of Ranitomeya imitator. NCBI lineage: Eukaryota > Metazoa > Chordata > Amphibia > Anura > Dendrobatidae > Ranitomeya > Ranitomeya imitator. The sequence continues at coordinate 17,701 of NW_027194478.1, forward strand.
CTACACTCTACACCCTACACTCTATACCCTACACTCTATACCCTACACTCTACACTCTATACCCTACACTCTATACCCTACACTCTATACCCTACACTCTACACTCTATACCCTACACTCTATACCATACACTCTATACCCTACACTCTACACTCTATACCCTACACTCTACACCCTACACTCTATACCCTACACTCTACACTCTATACCCTACACTCTATACCCTACACTCTATACCCTACACTCTATACCCTACACTCTATACCCTACACTCTATACCCTACACTCTACACCCTACACTCTATACCCTACACTCTATACCATACACTCTATACCCTACACTTTACACTCTTTACGCTACACTCTACACCCTACACTCTATACCCTACACTCTAATCCCTACACTCTACACTCTGTACCCTACACTCTATACCCTACACTCTACACTCTATACTTTACACTCTACACTCTATTCCCTACACTCTATACCCTACACTCTATACCCTACACTCTACACTATATACCCTACACTCTATACCCTACACTCTATACCCTACACTCTAAACTCTATGCCCTACACTCTACACTCTATACCCTACACTTTATACCCTACACTCTATACCCTACACTCTACACACTATACCCTAAACTATATACCCTACACTCTATACCATACACTCTAATCCCTACACGCTACACTCTATACCCTACACTCTATACCCTACACTCTACACTCTATACCTTACACTCTACACTCTATTCCCTACACTCTATACCCTACAATCTATACCCTACACTCTACACTCTATACCCTACACTCTATACCCTACACTCTATACCCTACACTCTATACCCTACACTCTAAACTCTATGCCCTACACTCTACACTCTCTACCCTACACTCTATACCCAACACTCTATACCCTACACTCTATACCCTACACTCTACACTCTATACCCTACACTCTATACCCTACACTCTATACCCTACACTCTAAACTCTATGCCCTACACTCTACAATCTATACCCTGCACTCTATACCCTACACTCTATACCCTACACTCTACACTCTATACCCTAAACTATATACCCTACACTCTATGCCCTTCACTCTATACCCTACACTCTATACCCTACACTCTACACTCTATACCCTACACTCTATACCCTACACTCTACACTCTATACCCTACACTCTATACCCTACACTCTATACCCTAAACTCTATTCCCTACACTATATACCCTACACTCTATACCCTACACTCTACACTCTATACCCTACACTCTATACCCTACACTCTATGCCCTACACTCTATACCCTACACTCTATACCCTACACGCTATACCTTACACTCTACACTCTATACCCTACACTCTATACCCTACACTCTATACCCTACACTCTAATCCCTACACTCTACACTCTATACCCTACACTCTATACCCTACACTCTACACTCTATACCTTACACTCTACACTCTATTCCCTACACTCTATACCCTACACTCTATACCCTACACTCTATACCCTACACTCTATACCCTACACTCTACACCCTACACTCTATACCCTACACTCTATACCATACACTCTATACCCTACACTCTACACTCTATACCCTATACTCTACACTCTATACCCTACACTCTATACCCTACACACTATACCCTACACTCTATACCCTACACTCTACACTCTATACCCTACACTCTACACTCTATACCCTACACTCTACACTCTATACCCTACACTCTATACCCTACACTCTACACCCTACACTCTATACCCTACACTCTATACCCTACACTCTACACTCTATACCCTACACTCTATACCCTACACTCTATGCCCTACACTCTATACCCTACACTCTATACCCTACACTCTATACCTTACACTCTACACTCTATACCCTACACTCTATACGCTACACTCTATACCCTACACTCTAATCCCTACACTCTACACTCTATACCCTACACTCTATACCCTACACTCTACACTCTATACCTTACACTCTACACTCTATTCCCTACACTCTATACCCTACACTCTATACCCTACACTCTATACCCTACACTCTATACCCTACACTCTACGCTCTATACCCTACACTCTATACCCTACACTCTATGCCCTACACTCTATTCCCTACACTCTATACCCTACACTCTATACCTTACACTCTACACTCTATACCCTACACTCTATACCCTACACTCTATACCCTACACTCTATACCCTACACTCTAATCCCTACACTCTACACTCTATACCCTACACTCTATACCCTACACTCTACACTCTATACCTTACACTCTACACTCTATTCCCTACACTCTATACCCTACACTCTATACCCTACACTCTATACCCTACACTCTATACCCTACACTCTACACCCTACACTCTATACCCTACACTCTATACCATACACTCTATACCCTACACTCTACACTCTATACCCTATACTCTACACTCTATACCCTACACTCTATACACTACACTCTATACCCTACACACTATACCCTACACTCTATACCCTACACTCTACACTCTATACCCTACACTCTACACTCTATACCCTACACTCTATACCCTACACTCTATACCCTACACTATACACCCTACACTCTATACCCTACACTCTATACCCTACACTCTACACTCTACATCCTACACTCTATACCCTACACTCTATGCCCTACACTCTATACCCTACACTCTATACCCTACACTCTATACCTTACACTCTACACTCTATACCCTACACTCTATACCCTACACTCTATACCCTACACTCTAATCCCTACACTCTACACTCTATACCCTACACTCTATACCCTACACTCTACACTCTATACCTTACACTCTACACTCTATTCCCTACACTCTATACCCTACACTCTATACCCTACACTCTATACCCTACACTCTATACCCTACACTCTACACCCTACACTCTATACCCTACACTCTATACCATACACTCTATACCCTACACTCTACACTCTATACCCTATACTCTACACTCTATACCCTACACTCTATACCCTACACTCTATACCCTACACACTATACCCTACACTCTATACCCTACACTCTACACTCTATACCCTACACTCTACACTCTATACCCTACACTCTATACCCTACACTCTATACCCTACACTCTACACTCTACACTCTATACCCTACACTCTATACCCTACACTCTACACTCTATATCCTACACTCTATACCCTACACTCTATGCCCTACACTCTATACCCTACACTCTATACCCTACACTCTATACCTTACACTCTACACTCTATACCCTACACTCTATACCCTACACTCTATACCCTACACTCTAATCCCTACACTCTACACTCTATACCCTACACTCTATACCCTACACTCTACACTCTATACCTTACACTCTACACTCTATTCCCTACACACTATACCCTACACTCTATACCCTACACTCTATACCCTACACTCTACACCCTACACTCTATACCCTACACTCTATACCAAACACTCTATACCCTACACTCTACACTCTATACCCTACACTCTACACTCTATACCCTACACTCTATACCCTACACTCTATACCCTACACTCTATACCCTACACTCTACACTCTATACCCTACACTCTACACTCTATACCCTACACTCTATACCCTACACTCTATACCCTACACTCTATACCCTACACTCTATACCCTACACTCTACACTCTATACCCTACACTCTATACCCTACACTCTACACTCTATACCCTACACTCTATACCCTACACTCTATGCCCTACACTCTATACCCTACACTCTATACGCT
>NW_027194479.1:0-22288 GCF_032444005.1 Ranitomeya imitator
TAGAGTGTAGGGTATAGAGTGTAGGGTGTAGGGATTAGAGTGTAGGGATTAGAGTGTAGGGATTAGAGTGTAGGGTGTAGAGTGTAGGGTGTAGAGTGTAGGGTATAGAGTGTAGGGTATAGAGTGTAGGGTATAGAGTGTAGAGTGTAGGGATTAGAGTGTAGGGTATAGAGTGTAGGGTATAGAGTGTAGACTGTAGGGATTAGAGTGTAGGGATTAGAGTGTAGGGTATAGAGTGTAGGGTATAGAGTAAAGTGTAGAGTGTAGGCTATAGAGTGTAGGGTATAGAGTGTAGAGTGTAGGGTTTAGAGTGTAGGGTATAGAGTGTAGGGTATAGAGTGTAGGGTATAGAGTGTAGGGTATAGAGTGTAGAGTGTAGGGTATAGAGTGTAGGGTATAGAGTGCAGGTTGTAGAGTGTAGGGTATAGAGTGTAGGGTATAGAGAGTAGGGTATAAAGTGTAGAGTGTAGGGTATAGAGTGTATAGTGTAGGGTATAGAGTGTAGGGTATAGAGTGTAGAGTGTAGAGTATAGAGTGTATGCTATAGAGTGTAGGGAATAGAGTGTAGAGTGTAAGGTATAGAGTGTAGAGTGTAGGGTATAGACTGTAGGGTGTAGAGTGTAGGTTATAGAGTGTAGGGTATAGAGTGTAGAGTATAGAGTGTAGGGTATAGAGTGTAGGGTATAGAGTGTAGAGTGTAGGGTATAGAGTGCAGGTTGTAGAGTGTAGGGTATAGAGTGTAGGGTATAGAGAGTAGGGTATAAAGTGTAGAGTGTAGGGTATAGAGTGTATAGTGTAGGGTATAGAGTGTAGGGTATAGAGTGTAGGGTATAGAGTGTAGAGCGTAGGGTATAGAGTGTATGCTATAGAGTGTATGGTGTAGAGTGTATGGTATAGAGTGTAGGGTTTAGAGTGTAGAGTGTATGGTATAGAGTGTAGGGTATAGAGTGTAGGGTATAGAGTGTATGTTATAGAGTGTAGGGTATAGAGTGTAGAGTGTAGGGTATAGAGTTTAGAGTGTAGAGTATAGAGTGTAGGGTATAGAGTGTAAGGTATAGAGTGTAGGGTGTAGAGTGTAGGGTATAGAGTGTAGGGTATAAAGTGTATGGTATAGAGTGTATGGTATAGAGTGTAGGGTATAGAGTATATGGTATAGAGTGTAGGGTATAGAGTGTAGAGTGTAGGGATTAGAGTGTAGGGTATAGAGTGTAGGCTATAGAGTGTAGGGTATAGAGTGTAGGGTGTAGAGTGTAGGTTATAGAGTGTTGGGTGTAGAGTGCAGGGTGTAGAGTGCAGGGTATAGAGTGTAAGATATAGAGTGTAGAGTGTAGGGTATAGAGTGTAGGGTGTAGGGTATAGAGTGTAGGGTATAAAATGTAGGGTATAGAGTGTAGGCTATAGAGTGTAGGGTATAGAGTGTAGAGTGTAGGGTATAGAGTGTAGGGTATAGAGTGTAGAGTGTAGGGTTTAGAGTGTTGGGTGTAGAGTGCAGGGTGTAGAGTGCAGGGTATAGAGTGTAGGGTATAGAGTGTAGGGTATAGAGTGTATGGTATAGAGTGTAGGGTATAGAGTGTAGAGTGTAGGGATTAGAGTGTAGGGTATAGAGTGTAGGCTATAGAGTGTAGGGTATAGAGTGTAGGGTGTAGAGTGTAGGGTATAGAGTGTTGGGTGTAGAGTGTAGGGTATAGAGTGTAGGGTATAGAGTGTAGGGAATAGAGTGTAGAGTGTAAGGTGTAGAGTGTAGGGTATAGAGTGTAGGGTATAAACTGTAGGGTATAGAGTGTAGGCTATAGAGTGTAGGGTATAGAGTGTAGAGTGTAGGGTATAGAGCGTAGGGTATAGAGTGTAGAGTGTAGGGTTTAGAGTGTTGGGTGTAGAGTGCAGGGTGTAGAGTGCAGGGTATAGAGTGTAGGGTATAGAGTGTAGGGTATAAAGTGTAGAGTGTAGGGTATAGAGTGTATAGTGTAGGGTATAGAGTGTAGGGTATAGAGTGTAGGGTATAGAGTGTAGGGTATAAAGTGTAGGGTATAGGGTATAGAGTGTAGGGTGTAAAGTGTAGGGTGTAGAGTGTAGAGTGTAGGGTATAGAGTGTAGGGTATAGAGTGTAGGGTGTAGGGTATAGAGTGTAGGGTATAGAGTGTAGGGTATAGAGTGTAGAGTGTAGAGTGTATGGTATAGAGTGTAGGGTATAGAGTGTAGGGTATAGACTGTAGGGTATAGAGTGTGGCGCATAGAGTGTAGGGTATAGAGTGTAGAGTGTAGGGTATAGAGTGTAGGGTATAGAGTGTAGGGTATAGAGTGTAGAGTGTAGGGTATAGAATGTAGGGTATAGAGTGTAGGGTATAGAGTGTAGGGAATAGAGTGTAGAGTGTAAGGTATAGAGTGTAGAGTGTAGGGTATAGACTGTAGGGTGTAGGGAGTAGAGTGTAGGGTATAGAGTGTAGAGTGTAGGGTATAGAGTGTAGGGTGTAGAGTGTAGGCTATAGAGTGTAGGGTATAGAGTGTAGAGTGTAGGGTATAGAGTGTAGGGTACAGAGTGTAGGGTATAGAGTGTAGGGTATAGAATGTAGAGTGTAGAGTGTAGGCTATAGAGTGTAGGGTATAGAGTGTAGAGTGTAGGGTATAGAGTGTAGGGTGTAGAGTGTAGGGTATAGAGTGTAGGGTATAGACTGTAGGGTATAGAGTGTGGCGTATAGAGTGTAGGGTATAGAGTGTAGAGTGTAGGGTATAGAGTGTAGGGTATAGAGTGTAGGGTATAGAGTGTAGAGTGTAGGGTATAGAATGTAGGGTATAGAGTGTAGGGTATAGAGTGTAGGGAATAGAGTGTAGAGTGTAAGGTATAGAGTGTAGAGTGTAGAGTATAGACTGTAGGGTGTAGGGAGTAGAGTGTAGGGTATAGAGTGTAGAGTGTAGGGTATAGAGTGCAGGGTATAGAGTGTAGGGTGTAGAGTGTAGGCTATAGAGTGTAGGGTATAGAGTGTAGAGTGTAGGGTATAGAGTGTAGGGTATAGAGTGTAGGGTATAGAGTGTAGGGTATAGAGTGTAGAGTGTAGAGTGTAGACTATAGAGTGTAGGGTATAGAGTGTAGAGTGTAGGGTATAGAGTGTAGGGTGTAGAGTGTAGGGTATAGAGTGTAGAGTGTAGAGTGTATGGTATAGAGTGTAGACTGTAGGGTATAGAGTGTGGCGTATAGAGTGTAGGGTATAGAGTGTAGAGTGTAGGGTATAGAGTGTACGGTATAGAGTGTAGGGTATAGAGTGTAGGGTATAGAGTGTAGAGTGTAAGGTGTAGAGTGTAGGATATAGAGTGTAGGGTATATACTGTAGGGTATAGAGTGTAGGCTATAGAGTGTAGGGTGTAGGGTATAGAGTGTAGGGTATAGAGTGTAGGGTATAGAGTGTAGGGTGTAGGGATTAGAGTGTAGGGATTAGAGTTTAGGGTTTAGAGAGTAGGGTGTAGAGTGTAGGGTGTAGAGTGTAGGGTATAGAGTGTAGGGTATAGAGTGTAGAGTGTAGGGATTAGAGTGTAAGGTATAGAGTGTAGAGTGTAGGGTATATAGTGTAGGGATTAGAGAGTTGGGTGTAGAGTGTAGGGTATAGAGTGTAGGGTATAGAGTGTAGGGTATAGAGTGTAGAGTGTAGGGTATAGAATGTAGGGTATAGAGTGTAGGGTATAGAGTGTAGAGAATAGAGTGTAGAGTGTAAGGTATAGAGTGTAGAGTGTAGGGTATAGACTGTAGGGTGTAGGGAGTAGAGTGTAGGGTATAGAGTGTAGAGTGTAGGGTATAGAGTGTAGGGTGTAGAGTGTAGGCTATAGAGTGTAGGGTATAGAGTGTAGAGTGTAGGGTATAGAGTGTAGGGTATGGAGTGTAGGGTATAGAGTGTAGGGTATAGAATGTAGAGTGTAGAGTGTAGGCTATAGAGTGTAGGGTATAGAGTGTAGAGTGTAGGGTATAGAGTGTAGGGTGTAGAGTGTAGGGTATAGAGTGTAGGGTATAGACTGTAGGGTATAGAGTGTGGCGTATAGAGTGTAGGGTATAGAGTGTAGAGTGTAGGGTATAGAGTGTAGGGTATAGAGTGTAGGGTATAGAGTGTAGAGTGTAGGGTATAGAATGTAGGGTATAGAGTGAAGGGTATAGAGTGTAGGGAATAGAGTGTAGAGTGTAAGGTATAGAGTGTAGAGTGTAGAGTATAGACTGTAGGGTGTAGGGAGTAGAGTGTAGGGTATAGAGTGTAGAGTGTAGGGTATAGAGTGCAGGGTATAGAGTGCAGGGTATAGAGTGTAGGGTGTAGAGTGTAGGCTATAGAGTGTAGGGTATAGAGTGTAGAGTGTAGGGTATAGAGTGTAGGGTATAGAGTGTAGGGTATAGAGTGTAGGGTATAGAGTGTAGAGTGTAGAGTGTAGACTATAGAGTGTAGGGTATAGAGTGTAGAGTGTAGGGTATAGAGTGTAGGGTGTAGAGTGTAGGGTATAGAGTGTAGAGTGTATGGTATAGAGTGTAGACTGTAGGGTATAGAGTGTGGCGTATAGAGTGTAGGGTATAGAGTGTAGAGTGTAGGGTATAGAGTGTACGGTATAGAGTGTAGGGTATAGAGTGTAGGGTATAGAGTGTAGAGTGTAAGGTGTAGAGTGTAGGGTATAGAGTGTAGGGTATATACTGTAGGGTATAGAGTGTAGGCTATAGAGTGTAGGGTGTAGGGTATAGAGTGTAGGGTATAGAGTGTAGGGTATAGAGTGTAGGGTGTAGGGATTAGAGTGTAGGGATTAGAGTGTAGGGTTTAGAGAGTAGGGTGTAGAGTGTAGGATGTAGAGTGTAGGGTATAGAGTGTAGGGTATAGAGTGTAGAGTGTAGGGATTAGAGTGTAAGGTATAGAGTGTAGAGTGTAGGGTATATAGTGTAGGGATTAGAGAGTTGGGTGTAGAGTGTAGGGTATAGAGTGTATGTTATAGAGTGTAGGGTATAGAGTGTATGTTATAGAGTGTAGGGTATAGAGTGTAGAGTGTAGGGTATAGAGTTTAGAGTGTAGGGTATAGAGTGTAGGGTATAGAGTGTAGGGTAAAGAGTGTAGAGTGTAGGGTATAGAATGTAGGGTATAGAGTGTAGGGTGTAGAGTGTAGGGTATAGAGTGCAGGTTGTAGAGTGTAGGGTATAGAGTGTATAGTGTAGGGTATAGAGTGTAGGGTATAGAGTGTAGGGTATAGAGTGTAGGGTATAGAGTGTATCGTGTAGGGTATAGAGTGTATGCTATAGAGTGTATGGTGTAGAGTGTATGGTGTAGAGTGTATGGTGTAGAGTGTATGGTGTAGAGTGTATGGTATAGAGTGTAGGGTATAGAGTGTATGTTATAGAGTGTAGGGTATAGAGCGTAGGGTATAGAGTTTAGAGTGTAGGGTATAGAGTGTAGGATATAGAGTGTAGGGTATAGAGTGTAGGGTATAGATTGCAGGTTGTAGAGTGCAGGTTGTAGAGTGTAGGGTATAGAGTGTAGGGTATAGAGTGTAGGGAATAGAGTGTAGGGTATAAAGTGTAGATTGTAGGGTATAGAGTGTATAGTGTAGGGTATAGAGTGTAGGGCATAGAATGTATAGTGTAGGGTATATAGTGTATGCTATAGAGTGTATGGTGTAGAGTGTATGGTATAGAGTGTAGGGTGTAGAGTGTATGGTATAGAGTGTAGGGTGTAGAGTGTAGGGTATAGAGTGTAGGGTATAGAGTGTAGGGTATAGAGTGTAGGGTATAGAGTGTATGTTATAGAGTGTAAGGTATAGAGTGTAGAGTGTAGGGTATAGACTGTAGGGTGTAGAGTGTAGGGAGTAGAGTGTAGGGTATATAGTGTAGGGTATAGAGTGTAGGGTATAGAGTGTAGGGTATAGAGTGTATGTTATAGAGTGTAGGGTATAGAGTGTAGAGTGTAGGGTATAGAGTGTATGTTATAGAGTGTAGGGTATAGAGTTTAGAGTGTAGGGTATAGAGTGTAGGGTATAGAGTGTAGGGTATAGAGTGTAGGGTAAAGAGTGTAGAGTGTAGGGTACAGAGTGCAGGGTGTAGAGTGTAGGGTATATAGTGTAGGGTGTAGAGTGTAGGGTGTAGAGTGTAGGGTATAGAGTGTAGAGTGTAGGGTGTAGGGTATAGAGTGTAGGGTATAGAGTGTAGGGTATAGAGTGTAGGGTATAGAGTGTAGGGTGTAGGGATTAGAGTGTAGGGATTAGAGTGTAGGGATTAGAGTGTAGGGTGTAGAGTGTAGGGTGTAGAGTGTAGGGTATAGAGTGTAGGGTGTAGGGTGTAGGGTATAGAGTGTAGGGTATAGAGTGTAGGGTATAGAGTGTAGGGTGTAGGGATTAGAGTGTAGGGATTATAGTGTAGGGATTAGAGTGTAGGGTGTAGAGTGTAGGGTGTAGAGTGTAGGGTATAGAGTGTAGGGTATAGAGTGTAGAGTGTAGGGATTAGAGTGTAGGGTATAGAGTGTAGGGTATACAGTGTAGGGTATAGAGTGTAGGGTAAAGAGTGTAGAGTGTAGGGTACAGAGTGCAGGGTGTAGAGTGTAGGGTATAGAGTGTAGAGTGTAGGGTGTAGGGTGTAGGGTATAGAGTGTAGGGTATAGAGTGTAGGGTATAGAGTGTAGGGTATAGATTGTAGGGTATAGAGTGTAGGGTGTAGGGATTAGAGTGTAGGGATTAGAGTGTAGGGATTAGAGTGTAGGATGTAGAGTGTAGGGTGTAGAGTGTAGGGTATAGAGTGTAGGGTATAGAGTGTAGGGTATAGAGTGTAGACTGTAGGGATTAGAGTGTAGGGATTAGAGTGTAGGGTATAGAGTGTAGGGTATAGAGTAAAGTGTAGAGTGTAGGCTATAGAGTGTAGGGTATAGAGTGTAGAGTGTAGGGTATAGAGTGTAGGGTATAGAGTGTAGGGTATAGAGTGTAGGGTATAGAGTGTAGGGTGTAGGGTATAGAGTGTAGGGTATAGAGTGCAGGTTGTAGAGTGTAGGGTATAGAGTGTAGGGTATAGAGAGTAGGGTATAAAGTGTGGAGTGTAGGGTATGGAGTGTATAGTGTAGGGTATAGAGTGTAGGGTATAGAGTGTAGGGTATAGAGTGTAGAGTGTAGGGTATAGAGTGTATGCTATAGAGTGTAGGGTATAGAGTGTAGGGAATAGAGTGTAGAGTGTAAGGTATAGAGTGTAGAGTGTAGGGTATAGACTGTAGGGTGTAGAGTGTAGGGTATAGAGTGTAGGGTATAGAGTGTAGGGTATAGAGTGTAGGGTATAGAGTGTAGAGTGTAGGGTATAGAGTGCAGGTTGTAGAGTGTAGGGTATAGAGTGTAGGGTATAAAGTGTAGAGTGTAGGGTATAGAGTGTATAGTGTAGGGTATAGAATGTAGGGTATAGAGTGTAGGGTATAGAGCGTATAGTATAGGGTATAGAGTGTATGCTATAGAGTGTATGGTGTAGAGTGTATGGTGTAGAGTGTATGGTGTAGAGTGTATGGTGTAGAGTGTATGGTATAGAGTGTAGGGTTTAGAGTGTAGGGTATAGAGTGTATGTTATAGAGTGTAGGGTATAGAGTGTAGGGTATAGAGTTTAGAGTGTAGGGTATAGAGTGTAGGGTATAGAGTGTAGGGTATAGAGTGTAGGGTATAGAGTGTAGGGTACAGAGTGCAGGGTGTAGAGTGTAGGGTATAGAGTGTAGAGTGTAGGGTGTAGAGTGTAGGGTATAGAGTGTAGGGTGTAGGGTATAGAGTGTAGGGTATAGAGTGTAGGGTATAGAGTGTAGGGTGTAGGGATTAGGGTGTAGGGATTAGAGTGTAGGGATTAGAGTGTAGGGATTAGAGTGTAGGGTGTAGAGTGTAGAGTGTAGGGTATAGAGTGTAGGGTACAGAGTGTAGGGTATAGAGTGTAGAGTGTAGAGATTAGAGTGTAGGGTATAGAGTGTAGGGTATAGAGTGTAGGGTAAAGAGTGTAGAGTGTAGGGTACAGAGTGCAGGGTGTAGAGTGTAGGGTATAGAGTGTAGGGTGTAGAGTGTAAGGTATAGAGTGTAGGGTGTAGAGTGTAGGGTGTAGGGTATAGAGTGTAGGGTATAGAGTGTAGGGTATAGGGTGTAGGGTATAGAGTGTAGGGTGTAGGGATTAGAGTGTAGGGATTAGAGTGTAGGGATTAGAGTGTAGGGTGTAGAGTGTAGGGTGTAGAGTGTAGGGTATAGAGTGTAGGGTATAGAGTGTAGGGTATAGAGTGTAGAGTGTAGGGATTAGAGTGTAGGGTATAGAGTGTAGGGTTTAGAGTAGAGTGTAGAGTGTAGGCTATAGAGTGTAGGGTATAGAGTGTAGAGTGTAGGGTATAGAGTGTAGGGTATAGAGTGTAGGGTATAGAGTGTACGGTATAGAGTGTAGGGTGTAGGGTATAGAGTATAGGGTATAGAGTGCAGGTTGTAGAGTGTAGAGTATAGAGTGTAGGGTATAGAGAGTAGGGTATAAAGTGTAGGGTATAGAGTGTATAGTGTAGGGTATAGAGTGTAGGGTATAGAGTGTAGAGTGTATGCTATAGAGTGTATGGTGTAGAGTGTATGGTATAGAGTGTAGGGTATAGAGTGTAGAGTGTAGGGATTAGAGTGTAGGGTATAGAGTGTAGGCTATAGAGTGTAGGGTATAGAGTGTAGAGTGTCCATGCATTTTATGCATTGGTAAAAACACTATGATGAAAAGTATGATATGTTTTCAGGTATCTCCTATACTAATAGAGCCACATGCTCACCGGTTTGCCACATGATGTAGGCCTATGGACTGAACAAGAAACCACCAAAAATTTTAACCAGTCATCGTTCTCACAACACTGAGGACCAGTCATTCGAAATGACTTCTCCATGCATTTTATGCATTGGTAAAAGCACTATGATGAAAAGTGTGATATGTTTTCAGGTATCTCCTATACTAATAGAGCCACATGCTCACCGGTTTGCCACATGATGTAGGCCTATGGACTGAACAAGAAACCACCAAAAATTTTAACCAGTCATCGTTCTCACAACACTGAGGACCAGTCATTCGAAATGACTTCTCCATGCATTTTATGCATTGGTAAAAGCACTATGATTGAAAAGTGTGATAAGTTTTCAGGTATCTCCTATACTAACAGAGCCACATGCTCACCGGTTTGCCACATGATGTAGGCCTATGGACTGAACAAGAAACCACCAAAAATTTTAACCAGTCATCGTTCTCACAACACTGAGGACCAGTCATTCGAAATGACTTCTCCATGCATTTTATGCATTGGTAAAAGCACTATGATGAAAAATGTGATATGTTTTCAGGTATCTCCTATACTAATGGAATCACATGCTCACCGGTTTGCCACATGATGTAGGCCTATGGACTGAACAAGAAACCACCAAAAATTTTAACCAGTCATCGTTCTCACAACACTGAGGACCAGTCATTCGAAATGACTTCTCCATGCATTTTATGCATTGGTAAAAGCACTATGATGAAAAGTGTGATATGTTTTCAGGTATCTCCTATACTAATAGAGCCACATGCTCACCGGTTTGCCACATGATGTAGGCCTATGGACTGAACAAGAAACCACCAAAAATTTTAACCAGTCATCGTTCTCACAACACTGAGGACCAGTCATTCGAAATGACTTCTCCATGCATTTTATGCATTGGTAAAAGCACTATGATGAAAAGTGTGATATGTTTTCAGGTATCTCCTATACTAATAGAGCCATATGCTCACCGGTTTGCCACATGATGTAGGCCTATGGACTGAACAAGAAACCACCAAAAATTCTAACCAGTCATCGTTCTCACAACACTGAGGACCAGTCATTCGAAATGACTTCTCCATGCATTTTATGCATTGGTAAAAGCACTATGATGAAAAGTGTGATATGTTTTCAGGTATCTCCTATACTAATAGAGCCACATGCTCACCGGTTTGCCACATGATGTAGGCCTATGGACTGAACAAGAAACCACCAAAAATTTTAACCAGTCATCGTTCTCACAACACTGAGGACCAGTCATTCGAAATGACTTCTCCATGCATTTTATGCATTGGTAAAAGCACTATGATGAAAAGTGTGATATGTTTTCAGGTATCTCCTATACTAATAGAGCCACATGCTCACCGGTTTGCCACATGATGTAGGCCTATGGACTGAACAAGAAACAACCAAAAATTTTAACCAGTCATCGTTCTCACAACACTGAGGACCAGTCATTCGAAATGACTTCTCCATGCATTTTATGCATTGGTAAAAGCACTATGATGAAAAGTGTGATATGTTTTCAGGTATCTCCTATACTAATAGAGCCACATGCTCACCGGTTTGCCACATGATGTAGGCCTATGGACTGAACAAGAAACCACCAAAAATTTTAACCAGTCATCGTTCTCACAACACTGAGGACCAGTCATTCGAAATGACTTCTCCATGCATTTTATGCATTGGTAAAAGCACTGTGATGAAAAGTGTGATGTTTTCAGGTATCTCCTATACTAATAGAGCCACATGCTCACCGGTTTGCCACATGATGTAGGCCTATGGACTGAACAAGAAACCACCAAAAATTCTAACCAGTCATCGTTCTCACAACACTGAGGACCAGTCATTCGAAATGACTTCTCCATGCATTTTATGCATTGGTAAAAGCACTATGATGAAAAGTGTGATATGTTTTCAGGTATCTCCTATACTAATAGAGCCACATGCTCACCGGTTTGCCACATGATGTAGGCCTATGGACTGAACAAGAAACCACCAAAAATTTTAACCAGTCATCGTTCTCACAACACTGAGGACCAGTCATTCGAAATGACTTCTCCATGCATTTTATGCATTGGTAAAAGCACTATGATGAAAAGTGTGATATGTTTTCAGGTATCTCCTATACTAATAGAGCCACATGCTCACCGGTTTGCCACATGATGTAGGCCTATGGACTGAACAAGAAACCACCAAAAATTCTAACCAGTCATCGTTCTCACAACACTGAGGACCAGTCATTCGAAATGACTTCTCCATGCATTTTATGCATTGGTAAAAGCACTATGATGAAAAGTGTGATATGTTTTCAGGTATCTCCTATACTAATAGAGCCACATGCTCACCGGTTTGCCACATGATGTAGGCCTGTGGACTGAACAAGAAACCACCAAAAATTTTAACCAGTCATCGTTCTCACAACACTGAGGACCAGTCATTCGAAATGACTTCTCCATGCATTTTATGCATTGGTAAAAGCACTATGATGAAAAGTGTGATATGTTTTCAGGTATCTCCTATACTAATAGAGCCACATGCTCACCGGTTTGCCACATGATGTAGGCCTATGGACTGAACAAGAAACCACCAAAAATTTTAACCAGTCATCGTTCTCACAACACTGAGGACCAGTCATTCGAAATGACTTCTCCATGCATTTTATGCATTGGTAAAAGCACTATGATGAAAAGTGTGATATATTTTCAGGTATCTCCTATACTAATAGAGCCACATGCTCACCGGTTTACCACATGATGTAGGCCTATGGACTGAACAAGAAACCACCAAAAATTTTAACCAGTCATCGTTCTCACAACACTGAGGACCAGTCATTCGAAATGACTTCTCCATGCATTTTATGCATTGGTAAAAGCACTATGATGAAAAGTGTGATATGTTTTCAGGTATCTCCTATACTAATAGAGCCACATGCTCACCGGTTTGCCACATGATGTAGGCCTATGGACTGAACAAGAAACCACCAAAAATTTTAACCAGTCATCGTTCTCACAACACTGAGGACCAGTCATTCGAAATGACTTCTCCATGCATTTTATGCATTGGTAAAAGCACTATGATGAAAAGTGTGATATGTTTTCAGGTATCTCCTATACTAATAGAGCCACATGCTCACCGGTTTGCCACATGATGTAGGCCTATGGACTGAACAAGAAACCACCAAAAATTCTAACCAGTCATCGTTCTCACAACACTGAGGACCAGTCATTCGAAATTACTTCTCCATGCATTTTATGCATTGGTAAAAGCACTATGATGAAAAGTGTGATATGTTTTCAGGTATCTCCTATACTAATAGAGCCACATGCTCACCGGTTTGCCACATGATGTAGGCCTATGGACTGAACAAGAAACCACCAAAAATTTTAACCAGTCATCGTTCTCACAACACTGAGGACCAGTCATTCGAAATGACTTCTCCATGCATTTTATGCATTGGTAAAAGCACTATGATGAAAAGTGTGATGTTTTCAGGTATCTCCTATACTAATAGAGCCACATGCTCACCGGTTTGCCACATGATGTAGGCCTATGGACTGAACAAGAAACCACCAAAAATTTTAACCAGTCATCGTTCTCACAACACTGAGGACCAGTCATTCGAAATGACTTCTCCATGCATTTTATGCATTGGTAAAAGCACTATGATGAAAAGTGTGATAAGTTTTCAGGTATCTCCTATACTAATAGAGCCACATGCTCACCGGTTTGCCACATGATGTAGGCCTATGGACTGAACAAGAAACCACCAAAAATTTTAACCAGTCATCGTTCTCACAACACTGAGGACCAGTCATTCGAAATGACTTCTCCATGCATTTTATGCATTGGTAAAAGCACTATGATGAAAAGTGTGATATGTTTTCAGGTATCTCCTATACTAATAGAGCCACATGCTCACCGGTTTGCCACATGATGTAGGCCTATGGACTGAACAAGAAACCACCAAAAATTTTAACCAGTCATCGTTCTCACAACACTGAGGACCAGTCATTCGAAATGACTTCTCCATGCATTTTATGCATTGGTAAAAGCACTATGATGAAAAGTGTGATATGTTTTCAGGTATCTCCTATACTAATAGAGCCACATGCTCACCGGTTTGCCACATGATGTAGGCCTATGGACTGAACAAGAAACAAC
This sequence comes from Ranitomeya imitator, assembly GCF_032444005.1. Lineage (NCBI taxonomy): Eukaryota > Metazoa > Chordata > Amphibia > Anura > Dendrobatidae > Ranitomeya > Ranitomeya imitator. The sequence goes on from NW_027194479.1 coordinate 12,924, forward strand.
CAAAAATTTTAACCAGTCATCGTTCTCACAACACTGAGGACCAGTCATTCGAAATGACTTCTCCATGCATTTTATGCATTGGTAAAAGCACTATGATGAAAAGTGTGATATGTTTTCAGGTATCTCCTATACTAATAGAGCCACATGCTCACCGGTTTGCCACATGATGTAGGCCTATGGACTGAACAAGAAACCACCAAAAATTTTAACCAGTCATCGTTCTCACAACACTGAGGACCAGTCATTCGAAATGACTTCTCCATGCATTTTATGCATTGGTAAAAGCACTATGATGAAAAGTGTGATATGTTTTCAGGTATCTCCTATACTAATAGAGCCACATGCTCACCGGTTTGCCACATGATGTAGGCCTATGGACTGAACAAGAAACCACCAAAAATTCTAACCAGTCATCGTTCTCACAACACTGAGGACCAGTCATTCGAAATGACTTCTCCATGCATTTTATGCATTGGTAAAAGCACTATGATGAAAAGTGTGATATGTTTTCAGGTATCTCCTATACTAATAGAGCCACATGCTCACCGGTTTGCCACATGATGTAGGCCTATGGACTGAACAAGAAACCACCAAAAATTTTAACCAGTCATCGTTCTCACAACACTGAGGACCAGTCATTCGAAATGACTTCTCCATGCATTTTATGCATTGGTAAAAGCACTATGATGAAAAGTGTGATGTTTTCAGGTATCTCCTATACTAATAGAGCCACATGCTCACCGGTTTGCCACATGATGTAGGCCTATGGACTGAACAAGAAACCACCAAAAATTTTAACCAGTCATCGTTCTCACAACACTGAGGACCAGTCATTCGAAATGACTTCTCCATGCATTTTATGCATTGGTAAAAGCACTATGATGAAAAGTGTGATATGTTTTCAGGTATCTCCTATACTAATAGAGCCACATGCTCACCGGTTTGCCACATGATGTAGGCCTATGGACTGAACAAGAAACCACCAAAAATTTTAACCAGTCATCGTTCTCACAACACTGAGGACCAGTCATTCGAAATGACTTCTCCATGCATTTTATGCATTGGTAAAAGCACTATGATGAAAAGTGTGATATGTTTTCAGGTATCTCCTATACTAATAGAGCCACATGCTCACCGGTTTGCCACATGATGTAGGCCTATGGACTGAACAAGAAACCACCAAAAATACTAACCAGTCATCGTTCTCACAACACTGAGGACCAGTCATTCGAAATGACTTCTCCATGCATTTTATGCATTGGTAAAAGCACTATGATGAAAAGTGTGATATGTTTTCAGGTATCTCCTATACTAATAGAGCCACATGCTCACCGGTTTGCCACATGATGTAGGCCTATGGACTGAACAAGAAACCACCAAAAATTTTAACCAGTCATCGTTCTCACAACACTGAGGACCAGTCATTCGAAATGACTTCTCCATGCATTTTATGCATTGGTAAAAGCACTATGATGAAAAGTGTGATGTTTTCAGGTATCTCCTATACTAATAGAGCCACATGCTCACCGGTTTGCCACATGATGTAGGCCTATGGACTGAACAAGAAACCACCAAAAATTTTAACCAGTCATCGTTCTCACAACACTGAGGACCAGTCATTCGAAATGACTTCTCCATGCATTTTATGCATTGGTAAAAGCACTATGATGAAAAGTGTGATATGTTTTCAGGTATCTCCTATACTAATAGAGCCACATGCTCACCGGTTTGCCACATGATGTAGGCCTGTGGACTGAACAAGAAACCACCAAAAATTTTAACCAGTCATCGTTCTCACAACACTGAGGACCAGTCATTCGAAATGACTTCTCCATGCATTTTATGCATTGGTAAAAGCACTATGATGAAAAGTGTGATATGTTTTCAGGTATCTCCTATACTAATAGAGCCACATGCTCACCGGTTTGCCACATGATGTAGGCCTATGGACTGAACAAGAAACCACCAAAAATTTTAACCAGTCATCGTTCTCACAACACTGAGGACCAGTCATTCGAAATGACTTCTCCATGCATTTTATGCATTGGTAAAAGCACTATGATGAAAAGTGTGATATGTTTTCAGGTATCTCCTATACTAATAGAGCCACATGCTCACCGGTTTGCCACATGATGTAGGCCTATGGACTGAACAAGAAACCACCAAAAATTTTAACCAGTCATCGTTCTCACAACACTGAGGACCAGTCATTCGAAATGACTTCTCCATGCATTTTATGCATTGGTAAAAGCACAATGATTGAAAAGTGTGATAAGTTTTCAGGTATCTCCTATACTAATAGAGCCACATGCTCACCGGTTTGCCACATGATGTAGGCCTATGGACTGAACAAGAAACCACCAAAAATTTTAACCAGTCATCGTTCTCACAACACTGAGGACCAGTCATTCGAAATGACTTCTCCATGCATTTTATGCATTGGTAAAAGCACTATGATGAAAAGTGTGATATGTTTTCAGGTATCTCATACTAATAGAGCCACATGCTCACCGGTATGCCACATGATGTAGGCCTATGGACTGAACAAGAAACCACCAAAAATTTTAACCAGTCATCGTTCTCACAACACTGAGGACCAGTCATTCGAAATGACTTCTCCATGCATTTTATGCATTGGTAAAAGCACTATGATGAAAAGTGTGATATGTTTTCAGGTATCTCCTATACTAATAGAGCCACATGCTCACCGGTTTGCCACATGATGTAGGCCTATGGACTGAACAAGAAACCACCAAAAATTTTAACCAGTCATCGTTCTCACAACACTGAGGACCAGTCATTCGAAATGACTTCTCCATGCATTTTATGCATTGGTAAAAGCACTATGATGAAAAGTGTGATATGTTTTCAGGTATCTCCTATACTAATAGAGCCACATGCTCACCGGTTTGCCACATGATGTAGGCCTATGGACTGAACAAGAAACCACCAAAAATTTTAACCAGTCATCGTTCTCACAACACTGAGGACCAGTCATTCGAAATGACTTCTCCATGCATTTTATGCATTGGTAAAAGCACTATGATGAAAAGTGTGATATGTTTTCAGGTATCTCCTATACTAATAGAGCCACATGCTCACCGGTTTGCCACATGATGTAGGCCTATGGACTGAACAAGAAACCACCAAAAATTTTAACCAGTCATCGTTCTCACAACACTGAGGACCAGTCATTCGAAATGACTTCTCCATGCATTTTATGCATTGGTAAAAGCACAATGATTGAAAAGTGTGATAAGTTTTCAGGTATCTCCTATACTAATAGAGCCACATGCTCACCGGTTTGCCACATGATGTAGGTCTACACCCTACACTCTATACCCTACACTCTATACCCTACACTCTATACCCTACACTCTACACTCTATACCCTACACTCTATAGCCTACACTCTACACTCTATACTCTACACTCTATACCCTGCACTCTATACCCTACACTCTACACTCTATACCCTACACTCTACTCCCTACACTCTACACCCTACAGTCTATACCCTACGCTCTACACTCTATACCTTACACTCTACACTCTATACCTTACACTCTACACTCTATTCCCTACACTCTATACCCTACACTCTATACCCTACATTCTATACCCTACACTCTACACTCTATACCCTACAATCTATACGCCACACTCTATACCCTACAGTCTATACCCTACACTCTATACCCTACACTCTACACTCTATACCATACACTCTACACTCTATACCCTACACTCTATACCCTACACTCTATACCCTACACTCTATACCCTACACCCTACACTCTATACCCTACACTCTATACCCTACACTCTACACCCTACACTCTACACCTTACACTCTATACCCTATACCCTACACTCTATACCCTACACTCTATACCCTACACTCTACACTCTATACCCTACACTCTATAGCCTACACTCCATACCCTACAGTATATACCCTACACTCTATACCCTACACTCTACACCTTACACCCTACACTCTATTCCCTACACTCTATACCCTACACTCTATACCCTACACTCTATACCCTACACTCTATACCCTACACTCTACACTCTATACCCTACACCCTACACTCTATACCCTACACGCTACACCCTATACTCTATACGCCACACTCTATACCCTACACCCTACACTCTATACCCTACACTCTACACTCTATACCCTACACTCTACACCCTACACTCTATACCCTACACCCTACACTCTACACTCTATACCCTACACTCTACACTCTACTCCCTACACTCTACACTCTATACCCTACACTCTACACTCTATACCCTACACTCTACTCCCTACACTCTATACCCTACACTCTACACCCTACACTCTACACCCTACACTCTATACCCTACACTCTATACCCTACACTCTTTACCCTACACTCTATACCCTACACTCTACACCCTACACTCTACACCCTACACTCTATACCCTACTCTATACCCTACACTCTATACCCTACACTCTATACCCTACACTCTATACGCTACACTCTACACCCTACACTCTACACCCTACACTCTGTACCCTACACTCTATACCCTACACTCTACACTCTTTACCCTACACTCTATACCCTACACTCTATACCCTACACCCTATACCCTACACTCTATACCCTACACTCTATACCCTACACTCTATACCCTACACTCTACACTCTATACCCTACACTCTATAAGATACACTCTATACCCTACACTCTATACCCCACACTCTATACCCTACACTCTATACCATACACTCTACACCCTACACTCTAATCCCTACACCCTACACTCTATACCCTACACTCTATACCCTACACTCTATACCCTACACTCTACACCCTACACTCTACACTCTACACCCTACACTCTATACCCTACACTCTATACCCTACACTCTATACCCTACACCCTACACTCTACACCCTACACTCTATACCCTACACTCTACACCCTACACTCTTTACCCTACACTCTATACCCTACACTCTACACCCTACACTCTACACCCTACACTCTATACCCTACACTCTATACCCTACACTCTTTACCCTACACTCTATACCCTACACTCTACACCCTACACTCTACACCCTACACTCTATACCCTACACTCTATACCCTACACTCTATACCCTACACTCTATACGCTACACTCTACACCCTACACTCTACACCCTACACTCTACACCCTACACTCTGTACCCTACACTCTATACCCTACACTCTACACTCTTTACCCTACACTCTATACCCTACACTCTATACCCTACACCCTATACCCTACACTCTATACCCTACACTCTATACCCTACACTCTATACCCTACACTCTATACCCTACACTCTACACTCTATACCCTACACTCTATAACATACACTTTATACCCTACACTCTATACCCTACACTCTATACCCTACACTCTATACCATACACTCTACACCCTACACTCTAATCCCTACACCCTACACTCTATACCCTACACTCTATACCCTACACTCTATACCCTACACTCTACACCCTACACTCTACACTCTACACCCTACACTCTATACCGTACACTCTATACCCTACACTCTATACCCTACACCCTACACTCTACACCCTACACTCTATACCCTACACTCTAAACTCTATACCCTACACTCTACACTCTATACCCTACACTCTATAACATACACTCTATACCCTACACTCTATACCCTACACTCTATACCCTACACTCTATACCATACACGATATACCATACACTCTACACTCTATACCCTACACTCTATACACTACACTCTACACCCTACACTCTACACCCTACACTCTATACCCTACACTCTATACCCTACACTCTTTACCCTACACTCTATACCCTACACTCTACACCCTACACTCTACACCCTACACTCTATACCCTACACTCTATACCCTACACTCTATACCCTACACTCTATACCCTACACTCTTTACCCTACACTCTATACCCTACACTCTACACCCTACACTCTACACCCTACACTCTATACCCTACACTCTATACCCTACACTCTATACCCTACACTCTATACCCTACACTCTATACGCTACACTCTACACCCTACACTCTACACCCTACACTCTACACCCTACACTCTGTACCCTACACTCTATACCCTACACTCTACACTCTTTACCCTACACTCTATACCCTACACTCTATACCCTACACCCTATACCCTACACTCTATACCCTACACTCTATACCCTACACTCTATGCCCTACACTCTATACCCTACACTCTACACTCTATACCCTACACTCTATAACATACACTTTATACCCTACACTCTATACCCTACACTCTATACCATACACTCTACACCCTACACTCTAATCCCTACACCCTACACTCTATACCCTACACTCTATACCCTACACTCTATACCCTACACTCTACACCCTACACTCTACACTCTACACCCTACACTCTATACCCTACACTCTATACCCTACACTCTATACCCTACACCCTACACTCTACACCCTACACTCTATACCCTACACTCTAAACTCTATACCCTACACTCTACACTCTATACCCTACACTCTATAACATACACTCTATACCCTACACTCTATACCCTACACTCTATACCCTACACTCTATACCATACACTCTATACCATACACTCTATACTCTATACCCTACACTCTGTACCATACACTCTACACCATACACTCTATAGCATACACTCTATACCCTACACTCTACACTCTATACCCTACACTCTATACCCTACACTCTATACCCTACACTATACACTCTATACCCTACACTCTACACTTTATACCCTACTCTCTATATCCTACACTCTATACCCTACACTCTACAACCTGCACTCTATACCCTACACTCTATACCCTACACCTTACACTCTATACCCTACACTCTATACCCTACACTCTATAGCCTACACTCTATAGCCTACACTCTATAGCCTACACTCTACACTCTACTCTATACCCTACACTCTATACCCTACACTCTAATCCCTACACTCTACACTCTATACCCTACACTCTATACCCTACACTCTATACCCTACACTCTACACCCTACACTCTACACCCTACACTCTAATCCCTACACTCTAATCCCTACACTCTAATCCCTACACCCTACACTCTATACCCTACACTCTATACCCTACACTCTATACCCTACACCCTACACTCTACACTCTATACCCTACACTCTACACCTAACACTCTACACCCTACACTCTACACTCTATACCCTACACTCTACACCCTGCACTCTGTACCCTACACTCTACACTCTTTACCCTACACTCTATACCCTACATTCTATACCCTACACTCTATACCCTACACTCTAATCCCTACACTCTACACTCTATACCCTACACTCTATACCCTACACTCTATACCCTACACTCTACACCCTACACTCTACACCCTACACTCTAATCCCTACACTCTAATCCCTACACCCTACACTCTATACCCTACACTCTATACCCTACACTTTATACCCTACACCCTACACTCTACACCCTACACTCTATACCCTACACTCTACACCCTGCACTCTGTACCCTACACTCTACACTCTTTACCCTACACTCTATACCCTTCACTCTATACCCTACACTCTATTCCCTACACTCTATACACTAAACTCTAAACTCTATACCCTACACTCTACACTCTATACCCTACACTCTATAACATACACTCTATACCCTACACTCTATACCCTACACTCTATACCCTACACTCTATACCCTACACTCTACACCATACACTCTACACCATACACTCTACACCATACACTCTAGAGCATACACTCTATACCCTACACGATACACTCTATACCCTACACTCTATACCCTACACTCTATACCCTACACTATACACTCTATACCCTACACTCTACACCCTACACTCTATACCCTACACTCTACAACCTGCACTCTATACCCTACACTCTACACCCTACACTCTATACCCTACACTCTATACCCTACACTCTATACCCTACACTCTACACTCTATACCCTACACTCTATAGCCTACACTCTACACTCTATACTCTACACTCTATACCCTGCACTCTATACCCTACACTCTACACTCTATACCCTACACTCTACTCCCTACACTCTACACCCTACAGTCTATACCCTACGCTCTACACTCTATACCTTACACTCTACACTCTATACCTTACACTCTACACTCTATTCCCTACACTCTATACCCTACACTCTATACCCTACATTCTATACCCTACACTCTACACTCTATACCCTACAATCTATACGCCACACTCTATACCCTACAGTCTATACCCTACACTCTATACCCTACACTCTACACTCTATACCATACACTCTACACTCTATACCCTACACTCTATACCCTACACTCTATACCCTACACTCTATACCCTACACCCTACACTCTATACCCTACACTCTATACCCTACACTCTACACCCTACACTCTACACCTTACACTCTATACCCTATACCCTACACTCTATACCCTACACTCTACACTCTATACCCTACACTCTATAGCCTACACTCCATACCCTACAGTATATACCCTACACTCTATACCCTACACTCTACACCTTACACCCTACACTCTATTCCCTACACTCTATACCCTACACTCTATACCCTACACTCTATACCCTACACTCTATACCCTACACTCTACACTCTATACCCTACACCCTACACTCTATACCCTACACGCTACACCCTATACTCTATACGCCACACTCTATACCCTACACCCTACACTCTATACCCTACACTCTACACTCTATACCCTACACTCTACACCCTACACTCTATACCCTACACCCTACACTCTACACTCTATACCCTACACTCTACACTCTACTCCCTACACTCTACACTCTATACCCTACACTCTACACTCTATACCCTACACTCTACTCCCTACACTCTATACCCTACACTCTACACCCTACACTCTACACCCTACACTCTATACCCTACACTCTATACCCTACACTCTTTACCCTACACTCTATACCCTACACTCTACACCCTACACTCTACACCCTACACTCTATACCCTACACTCTATACCCTACACTCTATACCCTACACTCTATACCCTACACTCTATACGCTACACTCTACACCCTACACTCTACACCCTACACTCTGTACCCTACACTCTATACCCTACACTCTACACTCTTTACCCTACACTCTATACCCTACACTCTATACCCTACACCCTATACCCTACACTCTATACCCTACACTCTATACCCTACACTCTATACCCTACACTCTACACTCTATAC
>NW_027194480.1:0-18032 GCF_032444005.1 Ranitomeya imitator
TTAACCAGTCATCGTTCTCACAACACTGAGGACCAGTCATTCGAAATGACTTCTCCATGCATTTTATGCATTGGTAAAAGCACTATGATGAAAAGTGTGATATGTTTTCAGGTATCTCCTATACTAATAGAGCCACATGCTCACCGGTTTGCCACATGATGTAGGCCTATGGACTGAACAAGAAACCACCAAAAATTTTAACCAGTCATCGTTCTCACAACACTGAGGACCAGTCATTCGAAATGACTTCTCCATGCATTTTATGCATTGGTAAAAGCACTATGATGAAAAGTGTGATGTTTTCAGGTATCTCCTATACTAATAGAGCCACATGCTCACCGGTTTGCCACATGATGTAGGCCTATGGACTGAACAAGAAACCACCAAAAATATTAACCAGTCATCGTTCTCACAACACTGAGGACCAGTCATTCGAAATGACTTCTCCATGCATTTTATGCATTGGTAAAAGCACTATGATGAAAAGTGTGATATGTTTTCAGGTATCTCCTATACTAATAGAGCCACATGCTCACCGGTTTGCCACATGATGTAGGCCTATGGACTGAACAAGAAACCACCAAAAATTTTAACCAGTCATCGTTCTCACAACACTGAGGACCAGTCATTCGAAATGACTTCTCCATGCATTTTATGCATTGGTAAAAGCACTATGATGAAAAGTGTGATATGTTTTCAGGTATCTCCTATACTAATAGAGCCACATGCTCACCGGTTTGCCACATGATGTAGGCCTATGGACTGAACAAGAAACCACCAAAAATTTTAACCAGTCATCGTTCTCACAACACTGAGGACCAGTCATTCGAAATGACTTCTCCATGCATTTTATGCATTGGTAAAAGCACTATGATGAAAAGTGTGATATGTTTTCAGGTATCTCCTATACTAATAGAGCCACATGCTCACCGGTTTGCCACATGATGTAGGCCTATGGACTGAACAAGAAACCACCAAAAATTTTAACCAGTCATCGTTCTCACAACACTGAGGACCAGTCATTCGAAATGACTTCTCCATGCATTTTATGCATTGGTAAAAGCACTATGATGAAAAGTGTGATATGTTTTCAGGTATCTCCTATACTAATAGAGCCACATGCTCACCGGTTTGCCACATGATGTAGGCCTATGGACTGAACAAGAAACCACCAAAAATTTTAACCAGTCATCGTTCTCACAACACTGAGGACCAGTCATTCGAAATGACTTCTCCATGCATTTTATGCATTGGTAAAAGCACTATGATGAAAAGTGTGATATGTTTTCAGGTATCTCCTATACTAATAGAGCCACATGCTCACCGGTTTGCCACATGATGTAGGCCTATGGACTGAACAAGAAACCACCAAAAATTTTAACCAGTCATCGTTCTCACAACACTGAGGACCAGTCATTCGAAATGACTTCTCCATGCATTTTATGCATTGGTAAAAGCACTATGATTGAAAAGTGTGATATGTTTTCAGGTATCTCCTATACTAATAGAGCCACATGCTCACCGGTTTGCCACATGATGTAGGCCTATGGACTGAACAAGAAACCACCAAAAATTTTAACCAGTCATCGTTCTCACAACACTGAGGACCAGTCATTCGAAATGACTTCTCCATGCATTTTATGCATTGGTAAAAGCACTATGATGAAAAGTGTGATATGTTTTCAGGTATCTCCTATACTAATAGAGCCACATGCTCACCGGTTTGCCACATGATGTAGGCCTATGGACTGAACAAGAAACCACCAAAAATTTTAACCAGTCATCGTTCTCACAACACTGAGGACCAGTCATTCGAAATGACTTCTCCATGCATTTTATGCATTGGTAAAAGCACTATGATGAAAAGTGTGATATGTTTTCAGGTATCTCCTATACTAATAGAGCCACATGCTCACCGGTTTGCCACATGATGTAGGCCTATGGACTGAACAAGAAACCACCAAAAATTTTAACCAGTCATCGTTCTCACAACACTGAGGACCAGTCATTCGAAATGACTTCATGCATTTTATGCATTGGTAAAAGCACTATGATGAAAAGTGTGATATGTTTTCAGGTATCTCCTATACTAATAGAGCCACATGCTCACCGGTTTGCCACATGATGTAGGCCTATGGACTGAACAAGAAACCACCAAAAATTTTAACCAGTCATCATTCTCACAACACTGAGGACCAGTCATTCGAAATGACTTCTCCATGCATTTTATGCATTGGTAAAAGCACTATGATGAAAAGTGTGATATGTTTTCAGGTATCTCCTATACTAATAGAGCCACATGCTCACCGGTTTGCCACATGATGTAGGCCTATGGACTGAACAAGAAACCACGAAAAATTTTAACCAGTCATCGTTCTCACAACACTGAGGACCAGTCATTCGAAATGACTTCTCCATGCATTTTATGCATTGGTAAAAGCACTATGATGAAAAGTGTGATATGTTTTCAGGTATCTCCTATACTAATAGAGCCACATGCTCACCGGTTTGCCACATGATGTAGGCCTATGGACTGAACAAGAAACCACCAAAAATTTTAACCAGTCATCGTTCTCACAACACTGAGGACCAGTCATTCGAAATGACTTCTCCATGCATTTTATGCATTGGTAAAAGCACTATGATTGAAAAGTGTGATATGTTTTCAGGTATCTCCTATACTAATAGAGCCACATGCTCACCGGTTTGCCACATGATGTAGGCCTATGGACTGAACAAGAAACCACCAAAAATTTTAACCAGTCATCATTCTCACAACACTGAGGACCAGTCATTCGAAATGACTTCTCCATGCATTTTATGCATTGGTAAAAGCACTATGATGAAAAGTAACATAGTAACATAGTAACATAGTTAGTAAGGCCGAAAAAAGACATTTGTCCATCCAGTTCAGCCTATATTCCATCATAATAAATACCCAGATCTACGTCCTTCTACAGAACCTAATAATTGTATGATACAATATTGTTCTGCTCCAGGAAGACATCCAGGCCTCTCTTGAACCCCTCGACTGAGTTCGCCATCACCACCTCCTCAGGCAAGCAATTCCAGATTCTCACTGCCCTAACAGTAAAGAATCCTCTTCTATGTTGGTGGAAAAACCTTCTCTCCTCCAGACGCAAAGAATGCCCCCTTGTGCCCGTCACCTTCCTTGGTATAAACAGATCCTCAGCGAGATATTTGTATTGTCCCCTTATATACTTATACATGGTTATTAGATCGCCCCTCAGTCGTCTTTTTTCTAGACTAAATAATCCTAATTTCGCTAATCTATCTGGGTATTGTAGTTCTCCCATCCCCTTTATTAATTTTGTTGCCCTCCTTTGTACTCTCTCTAGTTCCATTATATCCTTCCTGAGCACCGGTGCCCAAAACTGGACACAGTACTCCATGTGCGGTCTAACTAGGGATTTGTACAGAGGCAGTATAATGCTCTCATCATGTGTATCCAGACCTCTTTTAATGCACCCCATGATCCTGTTTGCCTTGGCAGCTGCTGCCTGGCACTGGCTGCTCCAGGTAAGTTTATCATTAACTAGGATCCCCAAGTCCTTCTCCCTGTCAGATTTACCCAGTGGTTTCCCGTTCAGTGTGTAATGGTGATATTGATTCCCTCTTCCCATGTGTATAACCTTACATTTATCATTGTTAAACCTCATCTGCCACCTTTCAGCCCAAGTTTCCAACTTATCCAGATCCATCTGTAGCAGAATACTATCTTCTCTTGTATTAACTGCTTTACATAGTTTTGTATCATCTGCAAATATCGATATTTTACTGTGTAAACCTTCTACCAGATCATTAATGAATATGTTGAAGAGAACAGGTCCCAATACTGACCCCTGCGGTACCCCACTGGTCACAGCGACCCAGTTAGAGACTATACCATTTATAACCACCCTCTGCTTTCTATCACTAAGCCAGTTACTAACCCATTTACACACATTTTCCCCCAGACCAAGCATTCTCATTTTGTGTAGCAACCTCTTGTGCGGCACGGTATCAAACGCTTTGGAAAAATCGAGATATACCACGTCCAATGACTCACCGTGGTCCAGTCTATAGCTTACCTCTTCATAAAAACTGATTAGATTGGTTTGACAGGAGCGATTTTTCATAAACCCATGCTGATATGGAGTTAAACAGTTATTCTCATTGAGATAATCCAGAATAACATCCCTCAGAAACCCTTCAAATATTTTACCAACAATAGAGGTTAGACTTACTGGCCTATAATTTCCAGGTTCACTTTTAGAGCCCTTTTTGAATATTGGCACCACATTTGCTATGCGCCAGTCCTGCGGAACAGACCCTGTCGCTATAGAGTCACTAAAAATAAGAAATAATGGTTTATCTATTACATTACTTAGTTCTCTTAGTACTCGTGGGTGTATGCCATCCGGACCCGGAGATTTATCTATTTTAATCTTATTTAGCCGGTTTCGCACCTCTTCTTGGGTTAGATTGGTGACCCTTAATATAGGGTTTTCATTGTTTCTTGGGATTTCACCTAGCATTTCATTTTCCACCGTGAATACCGTGGAGAAGAAGGTGTTTAATATGTTAGCTTTTTCCTCGTCATCTACAACCATTCTTTCCTCATTATTTTTTAAGGGGCCTACATTTTCAGTTTTTATTCTTTTACTATTGATATAGTTGAAGAACAGTTTGGGATTAGTTTTACTCTCCTTAGCAATGTGCTTCTCTGTTTCCTTTTTGGCAGCTTTAATTAGTTTTTTAGATAAAGTATTTTTCTCCCTATAGTTTTTTAGAGCTTCAATGGTGCCATCCTGCTTTAGTAGTGCAAATGCTTTCTTTTTACTGTTAATTGCCTGTCTTACTTCTTTGTTTAGCCACATTGGGTTTTTCCTATTTCTAGTCCTTTTATTCCCACAAGGTATAAACCGCTTACACTGCCTATTTAGGATGTTCTTAAACATTTCCCATTTATTATCTGTATTCTCATTTCTGAGGATATTGTCCCAGTCTACCAGATTAAGGGCATCTCTAAGCTGTTCAAACTTTGCCTTCCTAAAGTTCAATGTTTTTGTGACTCCCTGACAAGTCCCCCTAGTGAAAGACAGGTGAAACTGCACAATATTGTGGTCGCTATTTCCTAAATGCCCAACCACCTGCAGATTTGTTATTCTGTCAGGTCTATTAGATAGTATTAGGTCTAAAAGTGCTGCTCCTCTGGTTGGATTCTGCACCAATTGTGAAAGATAATTTTTCTTGGTTATTAGCAGAAACCTGTTGCCTTTATGGGTTTCACAGGTTTCTGTTTCCCAGTTAATATCCGGGTAGTTAAAGTCCCCCATAACCAGGACCTCATTATGGGTTGCAGCTTCATCTATCTGCTTTAGAAGTAGACTTTCCATGCTTTCTGTTATATTTGGGGGTTTGTAACAGACCCCAATGAGAATTTTGTTACCATTTTTCCCTCCATGAATTTCAACCCATATGGACTCGACATCCTCATTCCCTTCGCTAATATCCTCCCTTAAAGTGCACTTTAGACAAGACTTTACATAGAGACAAACCCCTCCTCCTCTCCGATTTTTACGATCCTTTCTAAACAGACTGTAACCCTGTAAGTTAACTGCCCAGTCATAGCTTTCATCTAACCATGTCTCGGTTATTCCCACTATGTCAAAGTTACCTGTAGATATTTCTGCTTCTAGTTCTTCCATCTTGTTTGTCAGGCTTCTGGCGTTTGCGAGCATGCAGTTTAGAGGATTTTGTTTTGTTCCAATCTCCTCACTGTGGATTGTTTTAGAAATGTTCTTACCTCCCTTTTGAGTATGTTTTCCTGGGTCGTCTTTGTTCGAGTCTAATGTTTTTCTTCCCGTCCCCTCTTCTTCTAGTTTAACGCCCTCCTGATGAGTGTAGCGAGTCTTCTGGCGAATGTGTGTTTCCCAGGTTTGTTGAGGTGTAGTCCGTCTCTGGCGAGGAGTCCATCATACCAGTAATTCACACCGTGGTCCAGGAATCCAAATCCTTGTTGTCTGCACCATCGTCTTAGCCAGTTGTTTGCATCAAGGATCCTGTTCCATCTCCTGGTGCCATGCCCGTCTACTGGAAGGATAGAAGAAAAAACTACCTGTGCATCCAGTTCCTTTACTTTCTTCCCCAACTCTTCAAAGCCCTTGCAGATTGTCGGTAGGTCCTTCCTTGCCGTGTCATTGGTGCCAACATGTATCAGAAGAAATGGGTGGACGTCCTTGGAGCTGAAGAGCTTTGGTATCCTATCGGTCACATCCTTGATCATCGCACCTGGAAGGCAGCATACTTCTCTTGCAGTTATGTCCGGTCTGCAGATGGCTGCTTCGGTGCCTCTCAGTAGTGAGTCTCCCACCACCACCACTCTTCGTTGCTTCTTGGCTGTACTTTTTGCTGTCACTTGTTGCTGTGTGCCCTTTTCTTTTTTGCTTGCTGGTATTGCTTCATTCTTAGGTGTGCCATCTTCATCCTCTACAAAGATTTGATATCGGTTCTTCAGTTGTGTGGTTGGTGATTTCTCCATGGTCTTCTTGCTTCTTTTGGTCACATGCTTCCACTCATCTGCTTTTGGAGGTTCTCTGACACTTTTTGCACCTTCTGTGACCAGTAGAGATGCTTCTGTTCTGTCTAGAAAGTCTTCATTCTCTTTGATGAGTTTCAAAGTTGCTATTCTTTCTTCCAGACCCCGCACCTTTTCTTCTAAAAGGGCCACTAGTCTACACTTCTGACAGGTGAAATTGGATTCTTCTTCTGGTCGATCTGTGAACATGTAGCACATGCTGCAGGTCACCATGTAGGTTGTCACATCTGCCATGTTGCTCCTAGATCCTGCTGACTTGCTGTGTGTTTTCCTTCTTGTGTAATCTACTCAGCCAAGCTCTCTTGCAATAATGTCCTACAGGCAAAAATTCGCTTCTCCCAGAAGGCACCTGGAATATGCAAATTAGCCTCCTGAAGCTTGAATCCCTGGTTTGGTGATGCTTTCGAAGCAGCTGGTCCCGGCTGTACCCAACGATCTTCTAGCTTAGGGAGACTTCGCTTCTCCCAGAAGGCACCTGGAATATGCAAATTAGCCTCCTGAAGCTTGAATCCCTGGTTTTGTGATATGTTTTCAGGTATCTCCTATACTAATAGAGCCACATGCTCACCGGTTTGCCACATGAGGTAGGCCTATGGACTGAACAAGAAACCACCAAAAATTTTAACCAGTCATCGTTCTCACAACACTGAGGACCAGTCATTCGAAATGACTTCTCCATGCATTTTATGCATTGGTAAAAGCACTATTATGCATTGGTAAAAGCACTATGATGAAAAGTGTGATATGTTTTCAGGTATCTCCTATACTAATAGAGCCACATGCTCACCGGTTTGCCACATGATGTAGGCCTATGGACTGAACAAGAAACCACCAAAAATTTTAACCAGTCATCGTTCTCACAACACTGAGGACCAGTCATTCGAAATGACTTCTCCATGCATTTTATGCATTGGTAAAAGCACTATGATGAAAAGTGTGATATGTTTTCAGGTATCTCCTATACTAATAGAGCCACATGCTCACCGGTTTGCCACATGATGTAGGCCTATGGACTGAACAAGAAACCACCAAAAATTTTAACCAGTCATCGTTCTCACAACACTGAGGACCAGTCATTCGAAATGACTTCTCCATGCATTTTATGCATTGGTAAAAGCACTATGATGAAAAGTGTGATATGTTTTCAGGTATCTCCTATACTAATAGAGCCACATGCTCACCGGTTTGCCACATGATGTAGGCCTATGGACTGAACAAGAAACCACCAAAAATTTTAACCAGTCATCGTTCTCACAACACTGAGGACCAGTCATTCGAAATGACTTCTCCATGCATTTTATGCATTGGTAAAAGCACTATGATGAAAAGTGTGATATGTTTTCAGGTATCTCCTATACTAATAGAGCCACATGCTCACCGGTTTGCCACATGATGTAGGCCTATGGACTGAACAAGAAACCACCAAAAATTTTAACCAGTCATCGTTCTCACAACACTGAGGACCAGTCATTCGAAATGACTTCTCCATGCATTTTATGCATTGGTAAAAGCACTATGATGAAAAGTGTGATATGTTTTCAGGTATCTCCTATACTAATAGAGCCACATGCTCACCGGTTTGCCACATGATGTAGGCCTATGGACTGAACAAGAAACCACCAAAAATTTTAACCAGTCATCGTTCTCACAACACTGAGGACCAGTCATTCGAAATGACTTCTCCATGCATTTTATGCATTGGTAAAAGCACTATGATGAAAAGTGTGATATGTTTTCAGGTATCTCCTATACTAATAGAGCCACATGCTCACCGGTTTGCCACATGATGTAGGCCTATGGACTGAACAAGAAACCACCAAAAATTTTAACCAGTCATCGTTCTCACAACACTGAGGACCAGTCATTCGAAATGACTTCTCCATGCATTTTATGCATTGGTAAAAGCACTATGATGAAAAGTGTGATATGTTTTCAGGTATCTCCTATACTAATAGAGCCACATGCTCACCGGTTTGCCACATGATGTAGGCCTATGGACTGAACAAGAAACCACCAAAAATTTTAACCAGTCATCGTTCTCACAACACTGAGGACCAGTCATTCGAAATGACTTCTCCATGCATTTTATGCATTGGTAAAAGCACTATGATGAAAAGTGTGATATGTTTTCAGGTATCTCCTATACTAATAGAGCCACATGCTCACCGGTTTGCCACATGATGTAGGCCTATGGACTGAACAAGAAACCACCAAAAATTTTAACCAGTCATCGTTCTCACAACACTGAGGACCAGTCATTCGAAATGACTTCTCCATGCATTTTATGCATTGGTAAAAGCACTATGATGAAAAGTGTGATATGTTTTCAGGTATCTCCTATACTAATAGAGCCACATGCTCACCGGTTTGCCACATGATGTAGGCCTATGGACTGAACAAGAAACCACCAAAAATTTTAACCAGTCATCGTTCTCACAACACTGAGGACCAGTCATTCGAAATGACTTCTCCATGCATTTTATGCATTGGTAAAAGCACTATGATGAAAAGTGTGATATGTTTTCAGGTATCTCCTATACTAATAGAGCCACATGCTCACCGGTTTGCCACATGATGTAGGCCTATGGACTGAACAAGAAACCACCAAAAATTTTAACCAGTCATCGTTCTCACAACACTGAGGACCAGTCATTCGAAATGACTTCTCCATGCATTTTATGCATTGGTAAAAGCACTATGATGAAAAGTGTGATATGTTTTCAGGTATCTCCTATACTAATAGAGCCACATGCTCACCGGTTTGCCACATGATGTAGGCCTATGGACTGAACAAGAAACCACCAAAAATTTTAACCAGTCATCGTTCTCACAACACTGAGGACCAGTCATTCGAAATGACTTCTCCATGCATTTTATGCATTGGTAAAAGCACTATGATGAAAAGTGTGATATGTTTTCAGGTATCTCCTATACTAATAGAGCCACATGCTCACCGGTTTGCCACATGATGTAGGCCTATGGACTGAACAAGAAACCACCAAAAATTTTAACCAGTCATCGTTCTCACAACACTGAGGACCAGTCATTCGAAATGACTTCTCCATGCATTTTATGCATTGGTAAAAGCACTATGATGAAAAGTGTGATATGTTTTCAGGTATCTCCTATACTAATAGAGCCACATGCTCACCGGTTTGCCACATGATGTAGGCCTATGGACTGAACAAGAAACCACCAAAAATTTTAACCAGTCATCGTTCTCACAACACTGAGGACCAGTCATTCGAAATGACTTCTCCATGCATTTTATGCATTGGTAAAAGCACTATGATGAAAAGTGTGATATGTTTTCAGGTATCTCCTATACTAATAGAGCCACATGCTCACCGGTTTGCCACATGATGTAGGCCTATGGACTGAACAAGAAACCACCAAAAATTTTAACCAGTCATCGTTCTCACAACACTGAGGACCAGTCATTCGAAATGACTTCTCCATGCATTTTATGCATTGGTAAAAGCACTATGATGAAAAGTGTGATATGTTTTCAGGTATCTCCTATACTAATAGAGCCACATGCTCACCGGTTTGCCACATGATGTAGGCCTATGGACTGAACAAGAAACCACCAAAAATTTTAACCAGTCATCGTTCTCACAACACTGAGGACCAGTCATTCGAAATGACTTCTCCATGCATTTTATGCATTGGTAAAAGCACTATGATGAAAAGTGTGATATGTTTTCAGGTATCTCCTATACTAATAGAGCCACATGCTCACCGGTTTGCCACATGATGTAGGCCTATGGACTGAACAAGAAACCACCAAAAATTTTAACCAGTCATCGTTCTCACAACACTGAGGACCAGTCATTCGAAATGACTTCTCCATGCATTTTATGCATTGGTAAAAGCACTATGATGAAAAGTGTGATATGTTTTCAGGTATCTCCTATACTAATAGAGCCACATGCTCACCGGTTTGCCACATGATGTAGGCCTATGGACTGAACAAGAAACCACCAAAAATTTTAACCAGTCATCGTTCTCACAACACTGAGGACCAGTCATTCGAAATGACTTCTCCATGCATTTTATGCATTGGTAAAAGCACTATGATGAAAAGTGTGATATGTTTTCAGGTATCTCCTATACTAATAGAGCCACATGCTCACCGGTTTGCCACATGATGTAGGCCTATGGACTGAACAAGAAACCACCAAAAATTTTAACCAGTCATCGTTCTCACAACACTGAGGACCAGTCATTCGAAATGACTTCTCCATGCATTTTATGCATTGGTAAAAGCACTATGATGAAAAGTGTGATATGTTTTCAGGTATCTCCTATACTAATAGAGCCACATGCTCACCGGTTTGCCACATGATGTAGGCCTATGGACTGAACAAGAAACCACCAAAAATTTTAACCAGTCATCGTTCTCACAACACTGAGGACCAGTCATTCGAAATGACTTCTCCATGCATTTTATGCATTGGTAAAAGCACTATGATGAAAAGTGTGATATGTTTTCAGGTATCTCCTATACTAATAGAGCCACATGCTCACCGGTTTGCCACATGATGTAGGCCTATGGACTGAACAAGAAACCACCAAAAATTTTAACCAGTCATCGTTCTCACAACACTGAGGACCAGTCATTCGAAATGACTTCTCCATGCATTTTATGCATTGGTAAAAGCACTATGATGAAAAGTGTGATATGTTTTCAGGTATCTCCTATACTAATAGAGCCACATGCTCACCGGTTTGCCACATGATGTAGGCCTATGGACTGAACAAGAAACCACCAAAAATTTTAACCAGTCATCGTTCTCACAACACTGAGGACCAGTCATTCGAAATGACTTCTCCATGCATTTTATGCATTGGTAAAAGCACTATGATGAAAAGTGTGATATGTTTTCAGGTATCTCCTATACTAATAGAGCCACATGCTCACCGGTTTGCCACATGATGTAGGCCTATGGACTGAACAAGAAACCACCAAAAATTTTAACCAGTCATCGTTCTCACAACACTGAGGACCAGTCATTCGAAATGACTTCTCCATGCATTTTATGCATTGGTAAAAGCACTATGATGAAAAGTGTGATATGTTTTCAGGTATCTCCTATACTAATAGAGCCACATGCTCACCGGTTTGCCACATGATGTAGGCCTATGGACTGAACAAGAAACCACCAAAAATTTTAACCAGTCATCGTTCTCACAACACTGAGGACCAGTCATTCGAAATGACTTCTCCATGCATTTTATGCATTGGTAAAAGCACTATGATGAAAATGTGTAGTATGTTTTCAGGTATCTCCTATACTAATAGAGCCACATGCTCACCGGTTTGCCACATGATGTAGGCCTATGGACTGAACAAGAAACCACCAAAAATTTTAACCAGTCATCGTTCTCACAACACTGAGGACCAGTCATTCGAAATGACTTCTCCATGCATTTTATGCATTGGTAAAAGCACTATGATGAAAAGTGTGATATGTTTTCAGGTATCTCCTATACTAATAGAGCCACATGCTCACCGGTTTGCCACATGATGTAGGCCTATGGACTGAACAAGAAACCACCAAAAATTTTAACCAGTCATCGTTCTCACAACACTGAGGACCAGTCATTCGAAATGACTTCTCCATGCATTTTATGCATTGGTAAAAGCACTATGATGAAAAGTGTGATATGTTTTCAGGTATCTCCTATACTAATAGAGCCACATGCTCACCGGTTTGCCACATGATGTAGGCCTATGGACTGAACAAGAAACCACCAAAAATTTTAACCAGTCATCGTTCTCACAACACTGAGGACCAGTCATTCGAAATGACTTCTCCATGCATTTTATGCATTGGTAAAAGCACTATGATGAAAAGTGTGATATGTTTTCAGGTATCTCCTATACTAATAGAGCCACATGCTCACCGGTTTGCCACATGATGTAGGCCTATGGACTGAACAAGAAACCACCAAAAATTTTAACCAGTCATCGTTCTCACAACACTGAGGACCAGTCATTCGAAATGACTTCTCCATGCATTTTATGCATTGGTAAAAGCACTATGATGAAAAGTGTGATATGTTTTCAGGTATCTCCTATACTAATAGAGCCACATGCTCACCGGTTTGCCACATGATGTAGGCCTATGGACTGAACAAGAAACCACCAAAAATTTTAACCAGTCATCGTTCTCACAACACTGAGGACCAGTCATTCGAAATGACTTCTCCATGCATTTTATGCATTGGTAAAAGCACTATGATGAAAAGTGTGATATGTTTTCAGGTATCTCCTATACTAATAGAGCCACATGCTCACCGGTTTGCCACATGATGTAGGCCTATGGACTGAACAAGAAACCACCAAAAATTTTAACCAGTCATCGTTCTCACAACACTGAGGACCAGTCATTCGAAATGACTTCTCCATGCATTTTATGCATTGGTAAAAGCACTATGATGAAAAGTGTGATATGTTTTCAGGTATCTCCTATACTAATAGAGCCACATGCTCACCGGTTTGCCACATGATGTAGGCCTATGGACTGAACAAGAAACCACCAAAAATTTTAACCAGTCATCGTTCTCACAACACTGAGGACCAGTCATTCGAAATGACTTCTCCATGCATTTTATGCATTGGTAAAAGCACTATGATGAAAAGTGTGATATGTTTTCAGGTATCTCCTATACTAATAGAGCCACATGCTCACCGGTTTGCCACATGATGTAGGCCTATGGACTGAACAAGAAACCACCAAAAATTTTAACCAGTCATCGTTCTCACAACACTGAGGACCAGTCATTCGAAATGACTTCTCCATGCATTTTATGCATTGGTAAAAGCACTATGATGAAAAGTGTGATATGTTTTCAGGTATCTCCTATACTAATAGAGCCACATGCTCACCGGTTTGCCACATGATGTAGGCCTATGGACTGAACAAGAAACCACCAAAAATTTTAACCAGTCATCGTTCTCACAACACTGAGGACCAGTCATTCGAAATGACTTCTCCATGCATTTTATGCATTGGTAAAAGCACTATGATGAAAAGTGTGATATGTTTTCAGGTATCTCCTATACTAATAGAGCCACATGCTCACCGGTTTGCCACATGATGTAGGCCTATGGACTGAACAAGAAACCACCAAAAATTTTAACCAGTCATCGTTCTCACAACACTGAGGACCAGTCATTCGAAATGACTTCTCCATGCATTTTATGCATTGGTAAAAGCACTATGATGAAAAGTGTGATATGTTTTCAGGTATCTCCTATACTAATAGAGCCACATGCTCACCGGTTTGCCACATGATGTAGGCCTATGGACTGAACAAGAAACCACCAAAAATTTTAACCAGTCATCGTTCTCACAACACTGAGGACCAGTCATTCGAAATGACTTCTCCATGCATTTTATGCATTGGTAAAAGCACTATGATGAAAAGTGTGATATGTTTTCAGGTATCTCCTATACTAATAGAGCCACATGCTCACCGGTTTGCCACATGATGTAGGCCTATGGACTGAACAAGAAACCACCAAAAATTTTAACCAGTCATCGTTCTCACAACACTGAGGACCAGTCATTCGAAATGACTTCTCCATGCATTTTATGCATTGGTAAAAGCACTATGATGAAAAGTGTGATATGTTTTCAGGTATCTCCTATACTAATAGAGCCACATGCTCACCGGTTTGCCACATGATGTAGGCCTATGGACTGAACAAGAAACCACCAAAAATTTTAACCAGTCATCGTTCTCACAACACTGAGGACCAGTCATTCGAAATGACTTCTCCATGCATTTTATGCATTGGTAAAAGCACTATGATGAAAAGTGTGATATGTTTTCAGGTATCTCCTATACTAATAGAGCCACATGCTCACCGGTTTGCCACATGATGTAGGCCTATGGACTGAACAAGAAACCACCAAAAATTTTAACCAGTCATCGTTCTCACAACACTGAGGACCAGTCATTCGAAATGACTTCTCCATGCATTTTATGCATTGGTAAAAGCACTATGATGAAAAGTGTGATATGTTTTCAGGTATCTCCTATACTAATAGAGCCACATGCTCACCGGTTTGCCACATGATGTAGGCCTATGGACTGAACAAGAAACCACCAAAAATTTTAACCAGTCATCGTTCTCACAACACTGAGGACCAGTCATTCGAAATGACTTCTCCATGCATTTTATGCATTGGTAAAAGCACTATGATGAAAAGTGTGATATGTTTTCAGGTATCTCCTATACTAATAGAGCCACATGCTCACCGGTTTGCCACATGATGTAGGCCTATGGACTGAACAAGAAACCACCAAAAATTTTAACCAGTCATCGTTCTCACAACACTGAGGACCAGTCATTCGAAATGACTTCTCCATGCATTTTATGCATTGGTAAAAGCACTATGATGAAAAGTGTGATATGTTTTCAGGTATCTCCTATACTAATAGAGCCACATGCTCACCGGTTTGCCACATGATGTAGGCCTATGGACTGAACAAGAAACCACCAAAAATTTTAACCAGTCATCGTTCTCACAACACTGAGGACCAGTCATTCGAAATGACTTCTCCATGCATTTTATGCATTGGTAAAAGCACTATGATGAAAAGTGTGATATGTTTTCAGGTATCTCCTATACTAATAGAGCCACATGCTCACCGGTTTGCCACATGATGTAGGCCTATGGACTGAACAAGAAACCACCAAAAATTTTAACCAGTCATCGTTCTCACAACACTGAGGACCAGTCATTCGAAATGACTTCTCCATGCATTTTATGCATTGGTAAAAGCACTATGATGAAAAGTGTGATATGTTTTCAGGTATCTCCTATACTAATAGAGCCACATGCTCACCGGTTTGCCACATGATGTAGGCCTATGGACTGAACAAGAAACCACCAAAAATTTTAACCAGTCATCGTTCTCACAACACTGAGGACCAGTCATTCGAAATGACTTCTCCATGCATTTTATGCATTGGTAAAAGCACTATGATGAAAAGTGTGATATGTTTTCAGGTATCTCCTATACTAATAGAGCCACATGCTCACCGGTTTGCCACATGATGTAGGCCTATGGACTGAACAAGAAACCACCAAAAATTTTAACCAGTCATCGTTCTCACAACACTGAGGACCAGTCATTCGAAATGACTTCTCCATGCATTTTATGCATTGGTAAAAGCACTATGATGAAAAGTGTGATATGTTTTCAGGTATCTCCTATACTAATAGAGCCACATGCTCACCGGTTTGCCACATGATGTAGGCCTATGGACTGAACAAGAAACCACCAAAAATTTTAACCAGTCATCGTTCTCACAACACTGAGGACCAGTCATTCGAAATGACTTCTCCATGCATTTTATGCATTGGTAAAAGCACTATGATGAAAAGTGTGATATGTTTTCAGGTATCTCCTATACTAATAGAGCCACATGCTCACCGGTTTGCCACATGATGTAGGCCTATGGACTGAACAAGAAACCACCAAAAATTTTAACCAGTCATCGTTCTCACAACACTGAGGACCAGTCATTCGAAATGACTTCTCCATGCATTTTATGCATTGGTAAAAGCACTATGATGAAAAGTGTGATATGTTTTCAGGTATCTCCTATACTAATAGAGCCACATGCTCACCGGTTTGCCACATGATGTAGGCCTATGGACTGAACAAGAAACCACCAAAAATTTTAACCAGTCATCGTTCTCACAACACTGAGGACCAGTCATTCGAAATGACTTCTCCATGCATTTTATGCATTGGTAAAAGCACTATGATGAAAAGTGTGATATGTTTTCAGGTATCTCCTATACTAATAGAGCCACATGCTCACCGGTTTGCCACATGATGTAGGCCTATGGACTGAACAAGAAACCACCAAAAATTTTAACCAGTCATCGTTCTCACAACACTGAGGACCAGTCATTCGAAATGACTTCTCCATGCATTTTATGCATTGGTAAAAGCACTATGATGAAAAGTGTGATATGTTTTCAGGTATCTCCTATACTAATAGAGCCACATGCTCACCGGTTTGCCACATGATGTAGGCCTATGGACTGAACAAGAAACCACCAAAAATTTTAACCAGTCATCGTTCTCACAACACTGAGGACCAGTCATTCGAAATGACTTCTCCATGCATTTTATGCATTGGTAAAAGCACTATGATGAAAAGTGTGATATGTTTTCAGGTATCTCCTATACTAATAGAGCCACATGCTCACCGGTTTGCCACATGATGTAGGCCTATGGACTGAACAAGAAACCACCAAAAATTTTAACCAGTCATCGTTCTCACAACACTGAGGACCAGTCATTCGAAATGACTTCTCCATGCATTTTATGCATTGGTAAAAGCACTATGATGAAAAGTGTGATATGTTTTCAGGTATCTCCTATACTAATAGAGCCACATGCTCACCGGTTTGCCACATGATGTAGGCCTATGGACTGAACAAGAAACCACCAAAAATTTTAACCAGTCATCGTTCTCACAACACTGAGGACCAGTCATTCGAAATGACTTCTCCATGCATTTTATGCATTGGTAAAAGCACTATGATGAAAAGTGTGATATGTTTTCAGGTATCTCCTATACTAATAGAGCCACATGCTCACCGGTTTGCCACATGATGTAGGCCTATGGACTGAACAAGAAACCACCAAAAATTTTAACCAGTCATCGTTCTCACAACACTGAGGACCAGTCATTCGAAATGACTTCTCCATGCATTTTATGCATTGGTAAAAGCACTATGATGAAAAGTGTGATATGTTTTCAGGTATCTCCTATACTAATAGAGCCACATGCTCACCGGTTTGCCACATGATGTAGGCCTATGGACTGAACAAGAAACCACCAAAAATTTTAACCAGTCATCGTTCTCACAACACTGAGGACCAGTCATTCGAAATGACTTCTCCATGCATTTTATGCATTGGTAAAAGCACTATGATGAAAAGTGTGATATGTTTTCAGGTATCTCCTATACTAATAGAGCCACATGCTCACCGGTTTGCCACATGATGTAGGCCTATGGACTGAACAAGAAACCACCAAAAATTTTAACCAGTCATCGTTCTCACAACACTGAGGACCAGTCATTCGAAATGACTTCTCCATGCATTTTATGCATTGGTAAAAGCACTATGATGAAAAGTGTGATATGTTTTCAGGTATCTCCTATACTAATAGAGCCACATGCTCACCGGTTTGCCACATGATGTAGGCCTATGGACTGAACAAGAAACCACCAAAAATTTTAACCAGTCATCGTTCTCACAACACTGAGGACCAGTCATTCGAAATGACTTCTCCATGCATTTTATGCATTGGTAAAAGCACTATGATGAAAAGTGTGATATGTTTTCAGGTATCTCCTATACTAATAGAGCCACATGCTCACCGGTT
>NW_027194481.1:0-59924 GCF_032444005.1 Ranitomeya imitator
AGGTATCTCCTATACTAATAGAGCCAACAATGCTCACCGGTTTGCCACATGATGTAGGCCTATGGACTGAACAAGAAACCACCAAAAATTTTCACCAGTCATCGTTCTCACAACACTGAGGACCAGTCATTCGAAATGACTTCTCCATGCATTTTATGCATTGGTAAAAGCACTATGATGAAAAGTGTGATATGTTTTCAGGTATCTCCTATACTAATAGAGCCACATGCTCACCGGTTTGCCACATGATGTAGGCCTATGGACTGAACAAGAAACCACCAAAAATTGTAACCAGTCATCGTTCTCACAACACTGAGGACCAGTCATTCGAAATGACTTCTCCATGCATTTTATGCATTGGTAAAAGCACTATGATGAAAAGTGTGATATGTTTTCAGGTATCTCCTATACTAATAGAGCCACATGCTCACCGTTTTGCCACATGATGTAGGCCTATGGAACTGAACAAGAAACCACCAAAAATTTTAACCAGTCATCGTTCTCACAACACTGAGGACCAGTCATTCGAAATGACTTCTCCATGCATTTTATGCATTGGTAAAAGCACTATGATGAAAAGTGTGATAATGTTTTCAGGTATCTCCTATACTAATAGAGCCACATGCTCACCGGTTTGCCACATGATGTAGGCCTATGGAACTGAACAAGAAACCACCAAAAATTTTAACCAGTCATCGTTCTCACAACACTGAGGACCAGGTCATTCGAAATGACTTCTCCATGCATTTTATGCATTAGGTAAAAGCACTATGATGAAAAGTGTGATATGTTTTCAGGTATCTCCTATACTAATAGAGCCACATGCTCACCGGTTTGCCACATGATGTAGGCCTATGGACTGAACAAGAAACCACCAAAAATTTTAACCAGTCATCCGTTCTCACAACACTGAGGACGCAGTCATTCGAAATGACTTCTCCATGCATTTTATGCATTGGTAAAAGCACTATGATGAAAAGTGTGATATGTTTTCAGGTATCTCCTATACTAATAGAGCCACATGCTCACCGGTTTGCCACATGATGTAGGCCTATGGACCTGAACAAGAAACCACCAAAAATTTTAACCAGTCATCGTTCTCACAACACTGAGGACCAGTCATTCGAAATGACTTCTCCATGCATTTTATGCATTGGTAAAAGCACTATGATGAAAAGTGTGATATGTTTTCAGGTATCTCCTATACTAATAGAGCCACATGCTCACCGGTTTGCCACATGATGTAGGCCTATGGACTGAACAAGAAACCACCAAAAATTTTAACCAGTCATCGCTTCTCACAACACTGAGGACCAGTCATTCGAAATGACTTCTCCATGCATTTTATGCATTGGCTAAAAGCACTATGATGAAAAGTGTGATATGTTTTCAGGTATCTCCTATACTAATAGAGCCACATGCTCACCGGTTTGCCACATGATGTAGGCCTATGGACTGAACAAGAAACCACCAAAAATTTTAACCAGTCATCGTTCTCACAACACTGAGGACCAGTCATTCGAAATGACTTCTCCATGCATTTTATGCAATGGTAAAAGCACTATGATGAAAAGTGTGATATGTTTTCAGGTATCTCCTATACTAATAGAGCCACATGCTCACCGGTTTGCCACATGATGTAGGCCTATGGACTGAACAAGAAACCACCAAAAATTTTAACCAGTCATCGTTCTCACAACACTGAGGACCAGTCATTCGAAATGACTTCTCCATGCATTTTATGCATTGGTAAAAGCACTATGATGAAAAGTGTGATATGTTTTCAGGTATCTCCTATACTAATAGAGCCACATGCTCACCGGTTTGCCACATGATGTAGGCCTATGGACTGAACAAGAAACCACCAAAAATTTTAACCAGTCATCGTTCTCACAACACTGAGGGACCAGTCATTCGAAATGACTTCTCCATGCATTTTATGCATTGGTAAAAGCACTATTGATGAAAAGTGTGATATGTTTTCAGGTATCTCCTATACTAATAGAGCCACATGCTCACCGGTTTGCCACATGATGTAGGGCCTATGGACTGAACAAGAAACCACCAAAAATTTTAACCAGTCATCGTTCTCACAACACTGAGGACCAGTCATTCGAAATGACTTCTCCATGCATTTTATGCATTGGTAAAAAGCACTATGATGAAAAGTGTGATATGTTTTCAGGTATCTCCTATACTAATAGAGCCACATGCTCACCGGTTTGCCACATGATGTAGGCCTATGGACTGAACAAGAAACCACCAAAAATTTTAACCAGTCATCGTTCTCACAACACTGAGGACCAGTCATTCGAAATGACTTCTCCATGCATTTTATGCATTGGTAAAAGCACTATGATGAAAAGTGTGATATGTTTTCAGGTATCTCCTATACTAATAGAGCCACATGCTCACCGGTTTGCCACATGATGTAGGCCTATGGACTGAACAAGAAACCACCAAAAATTTTAACCAGTCATCGTTCTCACAACACTGAGGACCAGTCATTCGAAATGACTTCTCCATGCATTTTATGCATTGGTAAAAGCACTATGATTGAAAAGTGTGATATGTTTTCAGGTATCTCCTATACTAATAGAGCCACATGCTCACCGGTTTGCCACATGATGTAGGCCTATGGACTGAACAAGAAACCACCAAAAATTTTAACCAGTCATCGTTCTCACAACACTGAGGACCAGTCATTCGAAATGACTTCTCCATGCATTTTATGCATTGGTAAAAGCACTATGATGAAAAGTGTGATATGTTTTCAGGTATCTCCTATACTAATAGAGCCACATGCTCACCGGTTTTGCCACATGATGTAGGCCTATGGACTGAACAAGAAACCACCAAAAAATTTTAACCAGTCATCGTTCTCACAACACTGAGGACCAGTCATTCGAAATGACTTCTCCATGCATTTTATGCATTGGTAAAAGCACTATGATGAAAAGTGTGATATGTTTTTCAGGTATCTCCTATACTAATAGAGCCACATGCTCACCGGTTTGCCACATGATGTAGGCCTATGGACTGAACAAGAAACCACCAAAAATTTTAACCAGTCATCGTTCTCACAACACTGAGGACCAGTCATTCGAAATGACTTCTCCATGCATTTTATGCATTGGTAAAAGCCACTATGATGAAAAGTGTGATATGTTTTCAGGTATCTCCTATACTAATAGAGCCACATGCTCACCGGTTTGCCACATGATGTAGGCCTATGGAACTGAACAAGAAACCACCAAAAATTTTAACCAGTCATCGTTCTCACAACACTGAGGACCAGTCATTCGAAATGACTTCTCCATGCATTTTATGCATTGGTAAAAGCACTATGATGAAAAAGTGTGATATGTTTTTCAGGTATCTCCTATACTAATAGAGCCACATGCTCACCGGTTTGCCACATGATGTAGGCCTATGGACTGAACAAGAAACCACCAAAAATTTTAACCAGTCATCGTTCTCACAACACTGAGGACCAGTCATTCGAAATGACTTCTCCATGCATTTTATGCATTGGTAAAAGCACTATGATGAAAAGTGTGATATGTTTTCAGGTATCTCCTATACTAATAGAGCCACATGCTCACCGGTTTGCCACATGATGTAGGCCTATGGACTGAACAAGAAACCACCAAAAAATTTTAACCAGTCATCGTTCTCACAACACTGAGGACCAGTCATTCGAAATGACTTCTCCATGCATTTTATGCATTGGTAAAAGCACTATGATGAAAAGTGTGATATGTTTTCAGGTATCTCCTATACTAATAGAGCCACATGCTCACCGGTTTGCCACATGATGTAGGCCTATGGAACTGAACAAGAAACCACCAAAAATTTTAACCAGTCATCGTTCTCACAACACTGAGGACCAGTCATTCGAAATGACTTCTCCATGCATTTTATGCATTGGTAAAACCACTATGATGAAAAGTGTGATATGTTTTCAGGTATCTCCTATACTAATAGAGCCACATGCTCACCGGTTTGCCACATGATGTAGGCCTATGGACTGAACAAGAAACCACCAAAAATTTTAACCAGTCATCGTTCTCACAACACTGAGGACCAGTCATTCGAAATGACTTCTCCATGCATTTTATGCATTGGTAAAAGCACTATGATGAAAAGTGTGATATGTTTTCAGGTATCTCCTATACTAATAGAGCCACATGCTCACCGGTTTATGCTCACCGGTTTGCCACATGATGTAGGCCTATGGACTGAACAAGAAACCACCAAAAATTTTAACCAGTCATCGTTCTCACAACACTGAGGACCAGTCATTCGAAATGACTTCTCCATGCATTTTATGCATTGGTAAAAGCACTATGATGAAAAGTGTGATATGTTTTCAGGTATCTCCTATACTAATAGAGCCACATGCTCACCGGTTTGCCACATGATGTAGGCCTATGGACTGAACAAGAAACCACCAAAAATTTTAACCAGTCATCGTTCTCACAACACTGAGGACCAGTCATTCGAAATGACTTCTCCATGCATTTTATGCATTGGTAAAAGCACTATGATGAAAAGTGTGATATGTTTTCAGGTATCTCCTATATTATTAGAGCCACATGCTCACCGGTTTGCCACATGATGTAGGCCTATGGACTGAACAAGAAACCACCAAAAATTTTAACCAGTCATCGTTCTCACAACACTGAGGACCAGTCATTCGAAATGACTTCTCCATGCATTTTATGCATTGGTAAAAGCACTATGATGAAAAGTGTGATATGTTTTCAGGTATCTCCTATACTAATAGAGCCACATGCTCACCGGTTTGCCACATGATGTGGGCCTATGGATTGAACAAGAAACCACCAAAAATTTTAACCAGTCATCGTTCTCACAACACTGAGGACCAGTCATTCGAAATGACTTCTCCATGCATTTTATGCATTGGTAAAAGCACTATGATGAAAAGTGTGATATGTTTTCAGGTATCTCCTATACTAATAGAGCCACATGCTCACCGGTTTGCCACATGATGTAGGCCTATGGACTGAACAAGAAACCACCAAAAATTTTAACCAGTCATCGTTCTCACAACACTGAGGACCAGTCATTCGAAATGACTTCTCCATGCATTTTATGCATTGGTAAAAGCACTATGATGAAAAGTGTGATATGTTTTCAGGTATCTCCTATACTAATAGAGCCACATGCTCACCGGTTTGCCACATGATGTAGGGCCTATGGAGCTGAACAAGAAACCACCAAAAAATTTTAACCAGTCATCGTTCTCACAACACTGAGGACCAGTCATTCGAAATGACTTCTCCATGCATTTTATGCATTGGTAAAAGCACTATGATGAAAAGTGTGATATGTTTTCAGGTATCTCCTATACTAATAGAGCCACATGCTCACCGGTTTTGCCACATGATGTAGGCCTATGGACTGAACAAGAAACCACCAAAAATTTTAACCAGTCATCGTTCTCACAACACTGAGGACCAGTCATTCGAAATGACTTCTCCATGCATTTTATGCATTGGTAAAAGCACTATGATGAAAAGTGTGATATGTTTTCAGGTATCTCCTATACTAATAGAGCCACATGCTCACCGGTTTGCCACATGATGTAGGCCTATGGACTGAACAAGAAACCACCAAAAATTTTAACCAGTCATCGTTCTCACAACACTGAGGACCAGTCATTCGAAATGACTTCTCCATGCATTTTATGCATTGGTAAAAGCACTATGATGAAAAGTGTGATATGTTTTCAGGTATCTCCTATACTAATAGAGCCACATGCTCACCGGTTTGCCACATGATGTAGGCCTATGGATTGAACAAGAAACCACCAAAAATTTTAACCAGTCATCGTTCTCACAACACTGAGGACCAGTCATTCGAAATGACTTCTCCATGCATTTTATGCATTGGTAAAAGCACTATGATGAAAAGTGTGATATGTTTTCAGGTATCTCCTATACTAATAGAGCCACATGCTCACCGGTTTGCCACATGATGTAGGCCTATGGACTGAACAAGAAACCACCAAAAATTTTAACCAGTCATCGTTCTCACAACACTGAGGACCAGTCATTCGAAATGACTTCTCCATGCATTTTATGCATTGGTAAAAGCACTATGATGAAAAGTGTGATATGTTTTCAGGTATCTCCTATACTAATAGAGCCACATGCTCACCGGTTTGCCACATGATGTGGGCCTATGGACTTGAACAAGAAACCACCAAAAATTTTAACCAGTCATCGTTCTCACAACACTGAGGACCAGTCATTCGAAATGACTTCTCCATGCATTTTATGCATTGGTAAAAGCACTATGATGAAAAGTGTGATATGTTTTCAGGTATCTCCTATACTAATAGAGCCACATGCTCACCGGTTTGCCACATGATGTAGGCCTATGGACTGAACAAGAAACCACCAAAAATTTTAACCAGTCATCGATTCTCACAACACTGAGGACCAGTCATTCGAAATGACTTCTCCATGCATTTTATGCATTGGTAAAAGCCACTATGATGAAAAGTGTGATATGTTTTCAGGTATCTCCTATACTAATAGAGCCACATGCTCACCGGTTTGCCACATGATGTAGGGCCTATGGACTGAACAAGAAACCACCAAAAATTTTAACCAGTCATCGTTCTCACAACACTGAGGACCAGTCATTCGAAATGACTTCTCCATGCATTTTATGCATTGGTAAAAGCACTATGATGAAAAGTGTGATATGTTTTCAGGTATCTCCTATACTAATAGAGCCACATGCTCACCGGTTTGCCACATGATGTAGGCCTATGGACTGAACAAGAAACCACCAAAAATTTTAACCAGTCATCGTTCTCACAACACTGAGGACCAGTCATTCGAAATGACTTCTCCATGCATTTTATGCATTGGTAAAAGCACTATGATGAAAAGTGTGATATGTTTTCAGGTATCTCCTATACTAATAGAGCCACATGCTCACCGGTTTGCCACATGATGTAGGCCTATGGACTGAACAAGAAACCACCAAAAATTTTAACCAGTCATCGTTCTCACAACACTGAGGACCAGTCATTCGAAATGACTTCTCCATGCATTTTATGCATTGGTAAAAGCACTATGATGAAAAGTGTGATATGTTTTCAGGTATCTCCTATACTAATAGAGCCACATGCTCACCGGTTTGCCACATGATGTAGGCCTATGGACTGAACAAGAAACCACCAAAAATTTTAACCAGTCATTCGTTCTCACAACACTGAGGACCAGTCATTCGAAATGACTTCTCCATGCATTTTATGCATTGGTAAAAGCACTATGATGAAAAGTGTGATATGTTTTCAGGTATCTCCTATACTAATAGAGCCACATGCTCACCGGTTTGCCACATGATGTAGGCCTATGGACTGAACAAGAAACCACCAAAAATTTTAACCAGTCATCGTTCTCACAACACTGAGGACCAGTCATTCGAAATGACTTCTCCATGCATTTTATGCATTGGTAAAAGCACTATGATGAAAAGTGTGATATGTTTTCAGGTATCTCCTATACTAATAGAGCCACATGCTCACCGGTTTGCCACATGATGTAGGCCTATGGACTGAACAAGAAACCACCAAAAATTTTAACCAGTCATCGTTCTCACAACACTGAGGACCAGTCATTCGAAATGACTTCTCATGCATTTTATGCATTGGTAAAAGCACTATGATGAAAAGTGTGATATGTTTTCAGGTATCTCCTATACTAATAGAGCCACATGCTCACCGGTTTGCCACATGATGTAGGCCTATGGACTGAACAAGAAACCACCAAAAATTTTAACCAGTCATCGTTCTCACAACACTGAGGACCAGTCATTCGAAATGACTTCTCCATGCATTTTATGCATTGGTAAAAGCACTATGATGAAAAAGTGTGATATGTTTTCAGGTATCTCCTATACTAATAGAGCCACATGCTCACCGGTTTGCCACATGATGTAGGCCTATGGACTGAACAAGAAACCACCAAAAATTTTAACCAGTCATCGTTCTCACAACACTGAGGACCAGTCATTCGAAATGACTTCTCCATGCATTTTATGCATTGGTAAAAGCACTATGATGAAAAGTGTGATATGTTTTCAGGTATCTCCTATACTAATAGAGCCACATGCTCACCGGTTTGCCACATGATGTAGGCCTATGGACTGAACGAAGAAACCACCAAAAATTTTAACCAGTCATCGTTCTCACAACACTGAGGACCAGTCATTCGAAATGACTTCTCCATGCATTTTATGCATTGGTAAAAGCACTATGATGAAAAGTGTGATATGTTTTCAGGTATCTCCTATACTAATAGAGCCACATGCTCACCGGTTTGCCACATGATGTAGGCCTATGGACTGAACAAGAAACCACCAAAAATTTTAACCAGTCATCGTTCTCACAACACTGAGGACCAGTCATTCGAAATGACTTCTCCATGCATTTTATGCATTGGTAAAAGCACTATGATGAAAAGTGTGATATGTTTTCAGGTATCTCCTATACTAATAGAGCCACATGCTCACCGGTTTGCCACATGATGTAGGCCTATGGACTGAACAAGAAACCACCAAAAATTTTAACCAGTCATCGTTCTCACAACACTGAGGACCAGTCATTCGAAATGACTTCTCCATGCATTTTATGCATTGGTAAAAGCACTATGATGAAAAGTGTGATATGTTTTCAGGTATCTCCTATACTAATAGAGCCACATGCTCACCGGTTTGCCACATGATGTAGGCCTATGGACTGAACAAGAAACCACCAAAAATTTTAACCAGTCATCGTTCTCACAACACTGAGGACCAGTCATTCGAAATGACTTCTCCATGCATTTTATGCATTGGTAAAAGCACTATGATGAAAAGTGTGATATGTTTTCAGGTATCTCCTATACTAATAGAGCCACATGCTCACCGGTTTGCCACATGATGTAGGGCCTATGGACTGAACAAGAAACCACCAAAAATTTTAACCAGTCATCGTTCTCACAACACTGAGGACCAGTCATTCGAAATGACTTCTCCATGCATTTTATGCATTGGTAAAAGCACTATGATGAAAAGTGTGATATGTTTTCAGGTATCTCCTATACTAATAGAGCCACATGCTCACCGGTTTGCCACATGATGTAGGCCTATGGACTGAACAAGAAACCACCAAAAATTTTAACCAGTCATCGTTCTCACAACACTGAGGACCAGTCATTCGAAATGACTTCTCCATGCATTTTATGCATTGGTAAAAGCACTATGATGAAAAGTGTGATATGTTTTCAGGTATCTCCTATACTAATAGAGCCACATGCTCACCGGTTTGCCACATGATGTGGGCCTGTGGACTGAACAAGAAACCACCAAAAATTTTAACCAGTCATCGTTCTCACAACACTGAGGACCAGTCATTCGAAATGACTTCTCCATGCATTTTATGCATTGGTAAAAGCACTATGATGAAAAGTGTGATATGTTTTCAGGTATCTCCTATACTAATAGAGCCACATGCTCACCGGTTTGCCACATGATGTAGGCCTATGGACTGAACAAGAAACCACCAAAAATTTTAACCAGTCATCGTTCTCACAACACTGAGGACCAGTCATTCGAAATGACTTCTCCATGCATTTTATGCATTGGTAAAAGCACTATGATGAAAAGTGTGATATGTTTTCAGGTATCTCCTATACTAATAGAGCCACATGCTCACCGGTTTGCCACATGATGTGGGCCTGATGGACTGAACAAGAAACCACCAAAAATTTTAACCAGTCATCGTTCTCACAACACTGAGGACCAGTCATTCGAAATGACTTCTCCATGCATTTTATGCATTGGTAAAAGCACTATGATGAAAAGTGTGATATGTTTTCAGGTATCTCCTATACTAATAGAGCCACATGCTCACCGGTTTGCCACATGATGTAGGCCTATGGACTGAACAAGAAACCACCAAAAATTTTAACCAGTCATCGTTCTCACAACACTGAGGACCAGTCATTCGAAATGACTTCTCCATGCATTTTATGCATTGGTAAAAGCACTATGATGAAAAGTGTGATATGTTTTCAGGTATCTCCTATACTAATAGAGCCACATGCTCACCGGTTTGCCACATGATGTAGGCCTATGGACTGAACAAGAAACCACCAAAAATTTTAACCAGTCATCGTTCTCACAACACTGAGGACCAGTCATTCGAAATGACTTCTCCATGCATTTTATGCATTGGTAAAAGCACTATGATGAAAAGTGTGATATGTTTTCAGGTATCTCCTATACTAATAGAGCCACATGCTCACCGGTTTGCCACATGATGTAGGCCTATGGACTGAACAAGAAACCACCAAAAATTTTAACCAGTCATCGTTCTCACAACACTGAGGACCAGTCATTCGAAATGACTTCTCCATGCATTTTATGCATTGGTAAAAGCACTATGATGAAAAGTGTGATATGTTTTCAGGTATCTCCTATACTAATAGAGCCACATGCTCACCGGTTTGCCACATGATGTAGGCCTATGGACTGAACAAGAAACCACCAAAAATTTTAACCAGTCATCGTTCTCACAACACTGAGGACCAGTCATTCGAAATGACTTCTCCATGCATTTTATGCATTGGTAAAAGCACTATGATGAAAAGTGTGATATGTTTTCAGGTATCTCCTATACTAATAGAGCCACATGCTCACCGGTTTGCCACATGATGTAGGCCTATGGACTGAACAAGAAACCACCAAAAATTTTAACCAGTCATCGTTCTCACAACACTGAGGACCAGTCATTCGAAATGACTTCTCCATGCATTTTATGCATTGGTAAAAGCACTATGATGAAAAGTGTGATATGTTTTCAGGTATCTCCTATACTAATAGAGCCACATGCTCACCGGTTTGCCACATGATGTAGGCCTATGGACTGAACAAGAAACCACCAAAAATTTTAACCAGTCATCGTTCTCACAACACTGAGGACCAGTCATTCGAAATGACTTCTCCATGCATTTTATGCATTGGTAAAAGCACTATGATGAAAAGTGTGATATGTTTTCAGGTATCTCCTATACTAATAGAGCCACATGCTCACCGGTTTGCCACATGATGTAGGCCTATGGACTGAACAAGAAACCACCAAAAATTTTAACCAGTCATCGTTCTCACAACACTGAGGACCAGTCATTCGAAATGACTTCTCCATGCATTTTATGCATTGGTAAAAGCACTATGATGAAAAGTGTGATATGTTTTCAGGTATCTCCTATACTAATAGAGCCACATGCTCACCGGTTTGCCACATGATGTAGGCCTATGGACTGAACAAGAAACCACCAAAAATTTTAACCAGTCATCGTTCTCACAACACTGAGGACCAGTCATTCGAAATGACTTCTCCATGCATTTTATGCATTGGTAAAAGCACTATGATGAAAAGTGTGATATGTTTTCAGGTATCTCCTATACTAATAGAGCCACATGCTCACCGGTTTGCCACATGATGTAGGCCTATGGACTGAACAAGAAACCACCAAAAATTTTAACCAGTCATCGTTCTCACAACACTGAGGACCAGTCATTCGAAATGACTTCTCCATGCATTTTATGCATTGGTAAAAGCACTATGATGAAAAGTGTGATATGTTTTCAGGTATCTCCTATACTAATAGAGCCACATGCTCACCGGTTTGCCACATGATGTAGGCCTATGGACTGAACAAGAAACCACCAAAAATTTTAACCAGTCATCGTTCTCACAACACTGAGGACCAGTCATTCGAAATGACTTCTCCATGCATTTTATGCATTGGTAAAAGCACTATGATGAAAAGTGTGATATGTTTTCAGGTATCTCCTATACTAATAGAGCCACATGCTCACCGGTTTGCCACATGATGTAGGCCTATGGACTGAACAAGAAACCACCAAAAATTTTAACCAGTCATCGTTCTCACAACACTGAGGACCAGTCATTCGAAATGACTTCTCCATGCATTTTATGCATTGGTAAAAGCACTATGATGAAAAGTGTGATATGTTTTCAGGTATCTCCTATACTAATAGAGCCACATGCTCACCGGTTTGCCACATGATGTAGGCCTATGGACTGAACAAGAAACCACCAAAAATTTTAACCAGTCATCGTTCTCACAACACTGAGGACCAGTCATTCGAAATGACTTCTCCATGCATTTTATGCATTGGTAAAAGCACTATGATGAAAAGTGTGATATGTTTTCAGGTATCTCCTATACTAATAGAGCCACATGCTCACCGGTTTGCCACATGATGTAGGCCTATGGACTGA
Organism: Ranitomeya imitator; assembly: GCF_032444005.1. Lineage (NCBI taxonomy): Eukaryota > Metazoa > Chordata > Amphibia > Anura > Dendrobatidae > Ranitomeya > Ranitomeya imitator. The sequence goes on from NW_027194481.1 coordinate 12,335, forward strand.
ACAAGAAACCACCAAAAATTTTAACCAGTCATCGTTCTCACAACACTGAGGACCAGTCATTCGAAATGACTTCTCCATGCATTTTATGCATTGGTAAAAGCACTATGATGAAAAGTGTGATATGTTTTCAGGTATCTCCTATACTAATAGAGCCACATGCTCACCGGTTTGCCACATGATGTAGGCCTATGGACTGAACAAGAAACCACCAAAAATTTTAACCAGTCATCGTTCTCACAACACTGAGGACCAGTCATTCGAAATGACTTCTCCATGCATTTTATGCATTGGTAAAAGCACTATGATGAAAAGTGTGATATGTTTTCAGGTATCTCCTATACTAATAGAGCCACATGCTCACCGGTTTGCCACATGATGTAGGCCTATGGACTGAACAAGAAACCACCAAAAATTTTAACCAGTCATCGTTCTCACAACACTGAGGACCAGTCATTCGAAATGACTTCTCCATGCATTTTATGCATTGGTAAAAGCACTATGATGAAAAGTGTGATATGTTTTCAGGTATCTCCTATACTAATAGAGCCACATGCTCACCGGTTTGCCACATGATGTAGGCCTATGGACTGAACAAGAAACCACCAAAAATTTTAACCAGTCATCGTTCTCACAACACTGAGGACCAGTCATTCGAAATGACTTCTCCATGCATTTTATGCATTGGTAAAAGCACTATGATGAAAAGTGTGATATGTTTTCAGGTATCTCCTATACTAATAGAGCCACATGCTCACCGGTTTGCCACATGATGTAGGCCTATGGACTGAACAAGAAACCACCAAAAATTTTAACCAGTCATCGTTCTCACAACACTGAGGACCAGTCATTCGAAATGACTTCTCCATGCATTTTATGCATTGGTAAAAGCACTATGATGAAAAGTGTGATATGTTTTCAGGTATCTCCTATACTAATAGAGCCACATGCTCACCGGTTTGCCACATGATGTAGGCCTATGGACTGAACAAGAAACCACCAAAAATTTTAACCAGTCATCGTTCTCACAACACTGAGGACCAGTCATTCGAAATGACTTCTCCATGCATTTTATGCATTGGTAAAAGCACTATGATGAAAAGTGTGATATGTTTTCAGGTATCTCCTATACTAATAGAGCCACATGCTCACCGGTTTGCCACATGATGTAGGCCTATGGACTGAACAAGAAACCACCAAAAATTTTAACCAGTCATCGTTCTCACAACACTGAGGACCAGTCATTCGAAATGACTTCTCCATGCATTTTATGCATTGGTAAAAGCACTATGATGAAAAGTGTGATATGTTTTCAGGTATCTCCTATACTAATAGAGCCACATGCTCACCGGTTTGCCACATGATGTAGGCCTATGGACTGAACAAGAAACCACCAAAAATTTTAACCAGTCATCGTTCTCACAACACTGAGGACCCAGTCATTCGAAATGACTTCTCCATGCATTTTATGCATTGGTAAAAGCACTATGATGAAAAGTGTGATATGTTTTCAGGTATCTCCTATACTAATAGAGCCACATGCTCACCGGTTTGCCACATGATGTAGGCCTATGGACTGAACAAGAAACCACCAAAAATTTTAACCAGTCATCGTTCTCACAACACTGAGGACCAGTCATTCGAAATGACTTCTCCATGCATTTTATGCATTGGTAAAAGCACTATGATGAAAAGTGTGATATGTTTTCAGGTATCTCCTATACTAATAGAGCCACATGCTCACCGGTTTGCCACATGATGTAGGCCTATGGACTGAACAAGAAACCACCAAAAATTTTAACCAGTCATCGTTCTCACAACACTGAGGACCAGTCATTCGAAATGACTTCTCCATGCATTTTATGCATTGGTAAAAGCACTATGATGAAAAGTGTGATATGTTTTCAGGTATCTCCTATACTAATAGAGCCACATGCTCACCGGTTTGCCACATGATGTAGGCCTATGGACTGAACAAGAAACCACCAAAAATTTTAACCAGTCATCGTTCTCACAACACTGAGGACCAGTCATTCGAAATGACTTCTCCATGCATTTTATGCATTGGTAAAAGCACTATGATGAAAAGTGTGATATGTTTTCAGGTATCTCCTATACTAATAGAGCCACATGCTCACCGGTTTGCCACATGATGTAGGCCTATGGACTGAACAAGAAACCACCAAAAATTTTAACCAGTCATCGTTCTCACAACACTGAGGACCAGTCATTCGAAATGACTTCTCCATGCATTTTATGCATTGGTAAAAGCACTATGATGAAAAGTGTGATATGTTTTCAGGTATCTCCTATACTAATAGAGCCACATGCTCACCGGTTTGCCACATGATGTAGGCCTATGGACTGAACAAGAAACCACCAAAAATTTTAACCAGTCATCGTTCTCACAACACTGAGGACCAGTCATTCGAAATGACTTCTACATGCATTTTATGCATTGGTAAAAGCACTATGATGAAAAGTGTGATATGTTTTCAGGTATCTCCTATACTAATAGAGTCACATGCTCACCGGTTTGCCACATGATGTAGGCTAATGGACTGAACAAGAAACCACCAAACATTTTAACCAGTCATCGTTCTCACAACACTGAGGACCAGTCATTCAAACTGACTTCTCCATGCATTTTATGCATTGGTAAAAGCACTATGATGAAAAGTGTGATATGTTTTCAGGTATCTCCTATACTAATAGAGCCACATGCTCACCGGTTTGCCACATGATGTAGGCCTATGGACTAAACAAGAAACCACCAAAAATTTTAACCAGTCATCGTTCTCACAACACTGAGGACCAGTCATTCGAAATGACTTCTCCATGCATTTTATGCATTGGTAAAAGCACTGATGAAAAGTGTGATATGTTTTCAGGTATCTCCTATACTAATAGAGCCACATGCTCACCGGTTTGCCACATGATGTAGGCCTATGGACTGAACAAGAAACCACCAAAAATTTTAACCAGTCATCGTTCTCACAACACTGAGGACCAGTCATTCGAAATGACTTCTCCATGCATTTTATGCATTGGTAAAAGCACTATGATGAAAAGTGTGATATGTTTTCAGGTATCTCCTATACTAATAGAGCCACATGCTCACCGGTTTGCCACATGATGTAGGCCTATGGACTGAACAAGAAACCACCAAAAATTCTAACCAGTCATCGTTCTCACAACACTGAGGACCAGTCATTCGAAATGACTTCTCCATGCATTTTATGCATTGGTAAAAGCACTATGATGAAAAGTGTGATATGTTTTCAGGTATCTCCTATACTAATAGAGCCACATGCTCACCGGTTTGCCACATGATGTAGGCCTATGGACTGAACAAGAAACCACCAAAAATTTTAACCAGTCATCGTTCTCACAACACTGAGGACCAGTCATTCGAAATGACTTCTCCATGCATTTTATGCATTGGTAAAAGCACTATGATGAAAAGTGTGATATGTTTTCAGGTATCTCCTATACTAATAGAGCCACATGCTCACCGGTTTGCCACATGATGTAGGCCTATGGACTGAACAAGAAACCACCAAAAATTTTAACCAGTCATCGTTCTCACAACACTGAGGACCAGTCATTCGAAATGACTTCTCCAGTCATTTTATGCATTGGTAAAAGCACTATGATGAAAAGTGTGATATATTTTCAGGTATCTCCTATACTAATAGAGCCACATGCTCACCGGTTTGCCACATGATGTAGACCTATGGACTGAACAAGAAACCACCAAAAATTTTAACCAGTCATCGTTCTCACAACACTGAGGACCAGTCATTCGAAATGACTTCTCCATGCATTTTATGCATTGGTAAAAGCACTATGATGAAAAGTGTGATATGTTTTCAGGTATCTCCTATACTAATAGAGCCACATGCTCACCGGTTTGCCACATGATGTAGGCCTATGGACTGAACAAGAAACCATCAAATATTTTAACCAGTCATCGTTCTCACAACACTGAGGACCAGTCATTCGAAATGACTTCTCCATGCAGTTTATGCATTGGTAAAAGCACTATGATGAAAAGTGTGATATGTTTTCAGGTATCTCCTATACTAATAGAGCCACATGCTCACCGGTTTGCCACATGATGTAGGCCTATGGACTGAACAAGAAACCACCAAAAATTTTAACCAGTCATCGTTCTCACAACACTGAGGACCAGTCATTCGAAATGACTTCTCCAGTCATTTTATGCATTGGTAAAAGCACTATGATGAAAAGTGTGATATATTTTCAGGTATCTCCTATACTAATAGAGCCACATGCTCACCGGTTTGCCACATGATGTAGACCTATGGACTGAACAAGAAACCACCAAAAATTTTAACCAGTCATCGTTCTCACAACACTGAGGACCAGTCATTCGAAATGACTTCTCCATGCATTTTATGCATTGGTAAAAGCACTATGATGAAAAGTGTGATATGTTTTCAGGTATCTCCTATACTAATAGAGCCACATGCTCACCGGTTTGCCACATGATGTAGGCCTATGGACTGAACAAGAAACCATCAAATATTTTAACCAGTCATCGTTCTCACAACACTGAGGACCAGTCATTCGAAATGACTTCTCCATGCAGTTTATGCATTGGTAAAAGCACTATGATGAAAAGTGTGATATGTTTTCAGGTATCTCCTATACTAATAGAGCCACATGCTCACCGGTTTGCCACATGATGTAGGCCTATGGACTGAACAAGAAACCACCAAAAATTTTAACCAGTCATCGTTCTCACAACACTGAGGACCAGTCATTCGAAATGACTTCTCCAGTCATTTTATGCATTGGTAAAAGCACTATGATGAAAAGTGTGATATATTTTCAGGTATCTCCTATACTAATAGAGCCACATGCTCACCGGTTTGCCACATGATGTAGGCCTATGGACTGAACAAGAAACCATCAAATATTTTAACCAGTCATCGTTATCACAACACTGAGGACCAGTCATTCGAAATGACTTCTCCATGCATTTTATGCATTGGTAAAAGCACTATGATGAAAAGTGTGATATGTTTTCAGGTATCTCCTATACTAATAGAGCCACATGCTCACCGGTTTGCCACATGATGTAGGCTAATGGACTGAACAAGAAACCACCAAAAATTTTAACCAGTCATCTTTCTCACAACACTGAGGACCAGTCATTCGAAATGACTTCTCCATGCATTTTATGCATTGGTAAAAGCACTATGATGAAAAGTGTGATATGTTTTCAGGTATCTCCTATACTAATAGAGCCACATGCTCACCGGTTTGCCACATGATGTAGGCCTATGGACTGAACAAGAAACCACCAAAAATTTTAACCAGTCATCGTTCTCACAACACTGAGGACCAGTCATTCGAAATGACTTCTCCATGCATTTTATGCATTGGTAAAAGCACTATGATGAAAAGTGTGATATGTTTTCAGGTATCTCCTATACTAATAGAGCCACATGCTCACCGGTTTGCCACATGATGTAGGCCTATGGACTGAACAAGAAACCACCAAAAATTCTAACCAGTCATCGTTCTCACAACACTGAGGACCAGTCATTCGAAATGACTTCTCCATGCATTTTATGCATTGGTAAAAGCACTATGATGAAAAGTGTGATATGTTTTCAGGTATCTCCTATACTAATAGAGCCACATGCTCACCGGTTTGCCACATGATGTAGGCCTATGGACTGAACAAGAAACCACCAAAAATTTTAACCAGTCATCGTTCTCACAACACTGAGGACCAGTCATTCGAAATGACTTCTCCATGCATTTTATGCATTGGTAAAAGCACTATGATGAAAAGTGTGATATGTTTTCAGGTATCTCCTATACTAATAGAGCCACATGCTCACCGTTTGCCACATGATGTAGGCCTATGGACTGAACAAGAAATCACCAAAAATTTTAACCAGTCATCGTTCTCACAACACTGAGGACCAGTCATTCGAAATGACTTCTCCAGTCATTTTATGCATTGGTAAAAGCACTATGATGAAAAGTGTGATATGTTTTCAGGTATCTCCTATACTAATAGAGCCACATGCTCACCGGTTTGCCACATGATGTAGACCTATGGACTGAACAAGAAACCACCAAAAATTTTAACCAGTCATCGTTCTCACAACACTGAGGACCAGTCATTCGAAATGACTTCTCCATGCATTTTATGCATTGGTAAAAGCACTATGATGAAAAGTGTGATATGTTTTCAGGTATCTCCTATACTAATAGAGCCACATGCTCACCGGTTTGCCACATGATGTAGGCCTATGGACTGAACAAGAAACCATCAAAAATTTTAACCAGTCATCGTTCTCACAACACTGAGGACCAGTCATTCGAAATGACTTCTCCATGCATTTTATGCATTGGTAAAAGCACTATGATGAAAAGTGTGATATGTTTTCAGGTATCTCCTATACTAATAGAGTCACATGCTCACCGGTTTGCCACATGATGTAGGCTAATGGACTGAACAAGAAACCACCAAACATTTTAACCAGTCATCGTTCTCACAACACTGAGGACCAGTCATTCAAACTGACTTCTCCATGCATTTTATGCATTGGTAAAAGCACTATGATGAAAAGTGTGATATGTTTTCAGGTATCTCCTATACTAATAGAGCCACATGCTCACCGGTTTGCCACATGATGTAGGCTAATGGACTGAACAAGAAACCACCAAAAATTTTAACCAGTCATCGTTCTCACAACACTGAGGACCAGTCATTCGAAATGACTTCTCCATGCATTTTATGCATTGGTAAAAGCACTATGATGAAAAGTGTGATATGTTTTCAGGTATCTCCTATACTAATAGAGCCACATGCTCAACGGTTTGCCACATGATGTAGGCCTATGGACTGAACAAGAAACCACCAAAAATTTTAACCAGTCATCGTTCTCACAACACTGAGGACCAGTCATTCGAAATGACTTCTCCATGCATTTTATGCATTGGTAAAAGCACTATGATGAAAAGTGTGATATGTTTTCAGGTATCTCCTATACTAATAGAGCCACATGCTCACCGGTTTGCCACATGATGTAGGCCTATGGACTGAACAAGAAACCACCAAAAATTTTAACCAGTCATCGTTCTCACAACACTGAGGACCAGTCATTCGAAATGACTTCTCCATGCATTTTATGCATTGGTAAAAGCACTGATGAAAAGTGTGATATGTTTTCAGGTATCTCCTATACTAATAGAGCCACATGCTCACCGGTTTGCCACATGATGTAGGCCTATGGACTGAACAAGAAACCACCAAAAATTTTAACCAGTCATCGTTCTCACAACACTGAGGACCAGTCATTCGAAATGACTTCTCCATGCATTTTATGCATTGGTAAAAGCACTATGATGAAAAGTGTGATATGTTTTCAGGTATCTCCTATACTAATAGAGCCACATGCTCACCGGTTTGCCACATGATGTAGGCCTATGGACTGAACAAGAAACCACCAAAAATTCTAACCAGTCATCGTTCTCACAACACTGAGGACCAGTCATTCGAAATGACTTCTCCATGCATTTTATGCATTGGTAAAAGCACTATGATGAAAAGTGTGATATGTTTTCAGGTATCTCCTATACTAATAGAACCACATGCTCACCGGTTTGCCACATGATGTAGGCCTATGGACTGAACAAGAAACCACCAAAAATTTTAACCAGTCATCGTTCTCACAACACTGAGGACCAGTCATTCGAAATGACTTCTCCATGCATTTTATGCATTGGTAAAAGCACTATGATGAAAAGTGTGATATGTTTTCAGGTATCTCCTATACTAATAGAGCCACATGCTCACCGGTTTGCCACATGATGTAGGCCTATGGACTGAACAAGAAACCACCAAAAATTTTAACCAGTCATCGTTCTCACAACACTGAGGACCAGTCATTCGAAATGACTTCTCCAGTCATTTTATGCATTGGTAAAAGCACTATGATGAAAAGTGTGATATATTTTCAGGTATCTCCTATACTAATAGAGCCACATGCTCACCGGTTTGCCACATGATGTAGACCTATGGACTGAACAAGAAACCACCAAAAATTTTAACCAGTCATCGTTCTCACAACACTGAGGACCAGTCATTCGAAATGACTTCTCCATGCATTTTATGCATTGGTAAAAGCACTATGATGAAAAGTGTGATATGTTTTCAGGTATCTCCTATACTAATAGAGCCACATGCTCACCGGTTTGCCACATGATGTAGGCCTATGGACTGAACAAGAAACCATCAAATATTTTAACCAGTCATCGTTCTCACAACACTGAGGACCAGTCATTCGAAATGACTTCTCCATGCATTTTATGCATTGGTAAAAGCACTATGATGAAAAGTGTGATATGTTTTCAGGTATCTCCTATACTAATAGAGCCACATGCTCACCGGTTTGCCACATGATGTAGGCCTATGGACTGAACAAGAAACCACCAAAAATTTTAACCAGTCATCGTTCTCACAACACTGAGGACCAGTCATTCGAAATGACTTCTCCATGCATTTTATGCATTGGTAAAAGCACTATGATGACAAGTGTGATATGTTTTCAGGTATCTCCTATACTAATAGAGCCACATGCTCACCGGTTTGCCACATGATGTAGGCCTATGGACTGAACAAGAAACCACCAAAAATTTTAACCAGTCATCGTTCTCACAACACTGAGGACCAGTCATTCGAAATGACTTCTCCATGCATTTTATGCATTGGTAAAAGAACTATGATGAAAAGTGTGATATGTTTTCAGGTATCTCCTATACTAATAGAGCCACATGCTCACCGGTTTGCCACATGATGTAGGCCTATGGACTGAACAAGAAACCACCAAAAATTTTAACCAGTCATCGTTATCACAACACTGAGGACCAGTCATTCGAAATGACTTCTCCATGCATTTTATGCATTGGTAAAAGCACTATGATGAAAAGTGTGATATGTTTTCAGGTATCTCCTATACTAATAGAGCCACATGCTCACCGGTTTGCCACATGATGTAGGCTAATGGACTGAACAAGAAACCACCAAAAATTTTAACCAGTCATCGTTCTCACAACACTGAGGACCAGTCATTCGAAATGACTTCTCCATGCATTTTATGCATTGGTAAAAGCACTATGATGAAAAGTGTGATATGTTTTCAGGTATCTCCTATACTAATAGAGCCACATGCTCACCGGTTTGCCACATGATGTAGGCCTATGGACTGAACAAGAAACCACCAAAAATTTTAACCAGTCATCGTTCTCACAACACTGAGGACCAGTCATTCGAAATGACTTCTCCATGCATTTTATGCATTGGTAAAAGCACTATGATGAAAAGTGTGATATGTTTTCAGGTATCTCCTATACTAATAGAGCCACATGCTCACCGGTTTGCCACATGATGTAGGCCTATGGACTGAACAAGAAACCACCAAAAATTCTAACCAGTCATCGTTCTCACAACACTGAGGACCAGTCATTCGAAATGACTTCTCCATGCATTTTATGCATTGGTAAAAGCACTATGATGAAAAGTGTGATATGTTTTCAGGTATCTCCTATACTAATAGAGCCACATGCTCACCGGTATGCCACATGATGTAGGCCTATGGACTGAACAAGAAACCACCAAAAATTTTAACCAGTCATCGTTCTCACAACACTGAGGACCAGTCATTCGAAATGACTTCTCCATGCATTTTATGCATTGGTAAAAGCACTATGATGAAAAGTGTGATATGTTTTCAGGTATCTCCTATACTAATAGAGCCACATGCTCACCGGTTTGCCACATGATGTAGGCCTATGGACTGAACAAGAAACCACCAAAAATTTTAACCAGTCATCGTTCTCACAACACTGAGGACCAGTCATTCGAAATGACTTCTCCAGTCATTTTATGCATTGGTAAAAGCACTATGATGAAAAGTGTGATATATTTTCAGGTATCTCCTATACTAATAGAGCCACATGCTCACCGGTTTGCCACATGATGTAGACCTATGGACTGAACAAGAAACCACCAAAAATTTTAACCAGTCATCGTTCTCACAACACTGAGGACCAGTCATTCGAAATGACTTCTCCATGCATTTTATGCATTGGTAAAAGCACTATGATGAAAAGTGTGATATGTTTTCAGGTATCTCCTATACTAATAGAGCCACATGCTCACCGGTTTGCCACATGATGTAGGCCTATGGACTGAACAAGAAACCATCAAAAATTTTAACCAGTCATTGTTCTCACAACACTGAGGACCAGTCATTCGAAATGACTTCTCCATGCATTTTATGCATTGGTAAAAGCACTATGATGAAAAGTGTGATATGTTTTCAGGTATCTCCTATACTAATAGAGTCACATGCTCACCGGTTTGCCACATGATGTAGGCTAATGGACTGAACAAGAAACCACCAAAAATTTTAACCAGTCATCGTTCTCACAACACTGAGGACCAGTCATTCAAACTGACTTCTCCATGCATTTTATGCATTGGTAAAAGCACTATGATGAAAAGTGTGATATGTTTTCAGGTATCTCCTATACTAATAGAGCCACATGCTCACCGGTTTGCCACATGATGTAGGCTAATGGACTGAACAAGAAACCACCAAAAATTTTAACCAGTCATCGTTCTCACAACACTGGGGACCAGTCATTCGAAATGACTTCTCCATGCATTTTATGCATTGGTAAAAGCACTATGATGAAAAGTGTGATATGTTTTCAGGTATCTCCTATACTAATAGAGCCACATGCTCACCGGTTTGCCACATGATGTAGGCCTATGGACTGAACAAGAAACCACCAAAAATTTTAACCAGTCATCGTTCTCACAACACTGAGGACCAGTCATTCGAAATGACTTCTCCATGCATTTTATGCATTGGTAAAAGCACTGATGAAAAGTGTGATATGTTTTCAGGTATCTCCTATACTAATAGAGCCACATGCTCACCGGTTTGCCACATGATGTAGGCCTATGGACTGAACAAGAAACCACCAAAAATTTTAACCAGTCATCGTTCTCACAACACTGAGGACCAGTCATTCGAAATGACTTCTCCATGCATTTTATGCATTGGTAAAAGCACTATCATGAAAAGTATGATATGTTTTCAGGTATTCTGAAAACATATCATATATGTTATAGGAGACTATACTAATAGAGCCACATGCTCACCGGTTTGCCACATGATGTAGGCCTATGGACTGAACAAGAAACCACCAAAAATTTTAACCAGTCATCGTTCTCACAACACTGAGGACCAGTCATTCGAAATGACTTCTCCATGCATTTTATGCATTGGTAAAAGCACTATGATGAAAAGTGTGATATGTTTTCAGGTATCTCCTATACTAATAGAGCCACATGCTCACCGGTTTGCCACATGATGTAGGCCTATGGACTGAACAAGAAACCACCAAAAATTTTAACCAGTCATCGTTCTCACAACACTGAGGACCAGTCATTCGAAATGACTTCTCCAGTCATTTTATGCATTGGTAAAAGCACTATGATGAAAAGTGTGATATATTTTCAGGTATCTCTTATACTAATAGAGCCACATGCTCACCGGTTTGCCACATGATGTAGGCCTATGGACTGAACAAGAAACCACCAAAAATTTTAACCAGTCATCGTTCTCACAACACTGAGGACCAGTCATTCGAAATGACTTCTCCATGCATTTTATGCATTGATAAAAGCACTATGATGAAAAGTGTGATATGTTTTCAGGTATCTCCTATACTAATAGAGTCACATGCTCACCGGTTTGCCACATGATGTAGGCTAATGGACTGAACAAGAAACCACCAAAAATTTTAACCAGTCATCGTTCTCACAACACTGAGGACCAGTCATTCAAACTGACTTCTCCATGCATTTTATGCATTGGTAAAAGCACTATGATGAAAAGTGTGATATGTTTTCAGGTATCTCCTATACTAATAGAGCCACATGCTCACCGGTTTGCCACATGATGTAGGCTAATGGACTGAACAAGAAACCACCAAAAATTTTAACCAGTCATCGTTCTCACAACACTGGGGACCAGTCATTCGAAATGACTTCTCCATGCATTTTATGCATTGGTAAAAGCACTATGATGAAAAGTGTGATATGTTTTCAGGTATCTCCTATACTAATAGAGCCACATGCTCACCGGTTTGCCACATGATGTAGGCCTATGGACTGAACAAGAAACCACCAAAAATTTTAACCAGTCATCGTTCTCACAACACTGAGGACCAGTCATTCGAAATGACTTCTCCATGCATTTTATGCATTGGTAAAAGCACTATGATGAAAAGTGTGATATGTTTTCAGGTATCTCCTATACTAATAGAGCCACATGCTCACCGGTTTGCCACATGATGTAGGCCTATGGACTAAACAAGAAACCACCAAAAATTTTAACCAGTCATCGTTCTCACAACACTGAGGACCAGTCATTCGAAATGACTTCTCCATGCATTTTATGCATTGGTAAAAGCACTGATGAAAAGTGTGATATGTTTTCAGGTATCTCCTATACTAATAGAGCCACATGCTCACCGGTTTGCCACATGATGTAGGCCTATGGACTGAACAAGAAACCACCAAAAATTTTAACCAGTCATCGTTCTCACAACACTGAGGACCAGTCATTCGAAATGACTTCTCCATGCATTTTATGCATTGGTAAAAGCACTATCATGAAAAGTATGATATGTTTTCAGGTATTCTGAAAACATATCATATATGTTATAGGAGACTATACTAATAGAGCCACATGCTCACCGGTTTGCCACATGATGTAGGCCTATGGACTGAACAAGAAACCACCAAAAATTTTAACCAGTCATCGTTCTCACAACACTGAGGACCAGTCATTCGAAATGACTTCTCCATGCATTTTATGCATTGGTAAAAGCACTATGATGAAAAGTGTGATATGTTTTCAGGTATCTCCTATACTAATAGAGCCACATGCTCACCGGTTTGCCACATGATGTAGGCCTATGGACTGAACAAGAAACCACCAAAAATTTTAACCAGTCATCGTTCTCACAACACTGAGGACCAGTCATTCGAAATGACTTCTCCAGTCATTTTATGCATTGGTAAAAGAACTATGATGAAAAGTGTGATATATTTTCAGGTATCTCTTATACTAATAGAGCCACATGCTCACCGGTTTGCCACATGATGTAGGCCTATGGACTGAACAAGAAACCACCAAAAATTTTAACCAGTCATCGTTCTCACAACACTGAGGACCAGTCATTCGAAATGACTTCTCCATGCATTTTATGCATTGATAAAAGCACTATGATGAAAAGTGTGATATGTTTTCAGGTATCTCCTATATTAATAGAGCCACATGCTCACCGGTTTGCCACATGATGTAGGCCTATGGACTGAACAAGAAACCACCAAAAATTTTAACCAGTCATCGTTCTCACAACACTGAGGACCAGTCATTCGAAATGACTTCTCCATGCATTTTATGCATTGGTAAAAGCACTATGATGAAAAGTGTGATATGTTTTCAGGTATCTCCTATACTAATAGAGCCACATGCTCACCGGTTTGCCACATGATGTAGGCTAATGGACTGAACAAGAAACCACCAAAAATTTTAACCAGTCATCGTTCTCACAACACTGAGGGCCAGTCATTCGAAATGACTTCCCCATGCATTTTATGCATTGGTAAAAGCACTATGATGAAAAGTGTGATATGTTTTCAGGTATCTCCTATACTAATAGAGCCACATGCTCACCGGTTTGCCACATGATGTAGGCCTATGGACTGAACAAGAAACCACCAAAAATTTTAACCAGCCATCGTTCTCACAACACTGAGGACCAGTCATTCGAAATGACTTCTCCATGCATTATATGCATTGGTAAAAGCACTATGATGAAAAGTGTGATATGTTTTCAGGTATCTCCTATACTAATAGAGTCACATGCTCACCGGTTTGCCACATGATGTAGGCTAATGGACTGAACAAGAAACCACCAAAAATTTTAACCAGTCATCGTTCTCACAACACTGAGGACCAGTCATTCGAAATGACTTCTCCATGCATTTTATGCATTGGTAAAAGCACTATGATGAAAAGTGTGATATGTTTTCAGGTATCTCCTATACTAATAGAGCCACATGCTCACCGGTTTGCCACATGATGTAGGCCTATGGACTGAACAAGAAACCACCAAAAATTTTAACCAGTCATCGTTCTCACAACACTGAGGACCAGTAATTCGAAATGACTACTCCATGCATTTTATGCATTGGTAAAAGCACTATGATGAAAAGTGTGATATATTTTCAGGTATCTCTTATACTAATAGAGCCACATGCTCACCGGTTTGCCACATGATGTAGGCCTATGGACTGAACAAGAAACCACCAAAAATTTTAACCAGTCATCGTTCTCACAACACTGAGGACCAGTCATTCGAAATGACTTCTCCATGCATTTTATGCATTGATAAAAGCACTATGATGAAAAGTGTGATATGTTTTCAGGTATCTCCTATATTAATAGAGCCACATGCTCACCGGTTTGCCACATGATGTAGGCCTATGGACTGAACAAGAAACCACCAAAAATTTTAACCAGTCATCGTTCTCACAACACTGAGGACCAGTCATTCGAAATGACTTCTCCATGCATTTTATGCATTGGTAAAAGCACTATGATGAAAAGTGTGATATGTTTTCAGGTATCTCCTATACTAATAGAGCCACATGCTCACCGGTTTGCCACATGATGTAGGCTAATGGACTGAACAAGAAACCACCAAAAATTTTAACCAGTCATCGTTCTCACAACACTGAGGGCCAGTCATTCGAAATGACTTCTCCATGCATTTTATGCATTGGTAAAAGCACTATGATGAAAAGTGTGATATGTTTTCAGGTATCTCCTATACTAATAGAGCCACATGCTCACCGGTTTGCCACATGATGTAGGCCTATGGACTGAACAAGAAACCACCAAAAATTTTAACCAGCCATCGTTCTCACAACACTGAGGACCAGTCATTCGAAATGACTTCTCCATGCATTATATGCATTGGTAAAAGCACTATGATGAAAAGTGTGATATGTTTTCAGGTATCTCCTATACTAATAGAGTCACATGCTCACCGGTTTGCCACATGATGTAGGCTAATGGACTGAACAAGAAACCACCAAAAATTTTAACCAGTCATCGTTCTCACAACACTGAGGACCAGTCATTCGAAATGACTTCTCCATGCATTTTATGCATTGGTAAAAGCACTATGATGAAAAGTGTGATATGTTTTCAGGTATCTCCTATACTGATAGAGCCACATGCTCACCGGTTTGCCACATGATGTAGGCCTATGGACTGAACAAGAAACCACCAAAAATTTTAACCAGTCATCGTTCTCACAACACTGAGGACCAGTAATTCGAAATGACTACTCCATGCATTTTATGCATTGGTAAAAGCACTATGATGAAAAGTGTGATATGTTTTCAGGTATCTCCTATACTAATAGAGCCACATGCTCACCGGTTTGCCACATGATGTAGGCCTATGGACTGAACAAGAAACCACCAAAAATTTTAACCAGTCATCGTTCTCACAACACTGAGGACCAGTCATTCGAAATGACTTCTCCATGCATTTTATGCATTGGTAAAAGCACTGATGAAAAGTGTGATATGTTTTCAGGTATCTCCTATACTAATAGAGCCACATGCTCACCGGTTTGCCACATGATGTAGGCCTATGGACTGAACAAGAAACCACCAAAAATTTTAACCAGTCATCGTTCTCACAACACTGAGGACCAGTCATTCGAAATGACTTCTCCATGCATTTTATGCATTGGTAAAAGCACTATGATGAAAAGTGTGATATGTTTTCAGGTATCTCCTATACTAATAGAGCCACATGCTCACCGGTTTGCCACATGATGTAGGCCTATGGACTGAACAAGAAACCACCAAAAATTTTAACCAGTCATCGTTCTCACAACACTGAGGACCAGTCATTCGAAATGACTTCTCCAGGCATTTTATGCATTGGTAAAAGCACTATGATGAAAAGTGTGATATGTTTTCAGGTATCTCCTATACTAATAGAGCCACATGCTCACCGGTTTCCCACATGATGTAGGCCTATGGACTGAACAAAAAACCACCAAAAATTTTAACCAGTCATCGTTCTCACAACACTGAGGACCAGTCATTCGAAATGACTTCTCCATGCATTTTATGCATTGGTAAAAGCACTATGATGAAAAGTGTGATATGTTTTCAGGTATCTCCTATACTAATAGAGCCACATGCTCACCGGTTTGCCACATGATGTAGGCCTATGGACTGAACAAGAAACCACCAAAAATTTTAACCAGTCATCGTTCTCACAACACTGAGGACCAGTCATTCGAAATGACTTCTCCATGCATTTTATGCATTGGTAAAAGCACTATGATGAAAAGTGTGATATGTTTTCAGGTATCTCCTATACTAATAGAGCCACATGCTCACCGGTTTGCCACATGATGTAGGCCTATGGACTGAACAAGAAACCACCAAAAATTTTAACCAGTCATCGTTCTCACAACACTGAGGACCAGTCATTCGAAATGACTTCTCCAGGCATTTTATGCATTGGTAAAAGCACTATGATGAAAAGTGTGATATGTTTTCAAGTATCTCCTATACTAATAGAGCCACATGCTCACCGGTTTCCCACATGATGTAGGCCTATGGACTGAACAAGAAACCACCAAAAATTTTAACCAGTCATCGTTCTAACAACACTGAGGACCAGTCATTCGAAATGACTTCTCCATGCATTTTATGCATTGGTAAAAGCACTATGATGAAAAGTGTGATATGTTTTCAGGTATCTCCTATACTAATAGAGCCACATGCTCACCGGTTTGCCACATGATGTAGGCCTATGGACTGAACAAGAAACCACCAAAAATTTTAACCAGTCATCGTTCTCACAACACTGAGGACCAGTCATTCGAAATGACTTCTCCATGCATTTTATGCATTGGTAAAAGCTCTATGATGAAAAGTGTGATATGTTTTCAGGTATCTCCTATACTAATAGAGCCACATGCTCACCGGTTTGCCACATGATGTAGGCCTATGGACTGAACAAGAAACCACCAAAAATTTTAACCAGTCATCGTTCTCACAACACTGAGGACCAGTCATTCGAAATGACTTCTCCATGCATTTTATGCATTGGTAAAAGCACTATGATGAAAAGTGTGATATGTTTTCAGGTATCTCCTATACTAATAGAGCCACATGCTCACCGGTTTGCCACATGATGTAGGCCTATGGACTGAACAAGAAACCACCAAAAATTTTAACCAGTCATCGTTCTCACAACACTGAGGACCAGTCATTCGAAATGACTTCTCCATGCATTTTATGCATTGGTAAAAGCACTATGATGAAAAGTGTGATATGTTTTCAGGTATCTCCTATACTAATAGAGCCACATGCTCACCGGTTTGCCACATGATGTAGGCCTATGGACTGAACAAGAAACCACCAAAAATTTTAACCAGTCATCGTTCTCACAACACTGAGGACCAGTCATTCGAAATGACTTCTCCATGCATTTTATGCATTGGTAAAAGCACTATGATGAAAAGTGTGATATGTTTTCAGGTATCTCCTATACTAATAGAGCCACATGCTCACCGGTTTGCCACATGATGTAGGCCTATGGACTGAACAAGAAACCACCAAAAATTTTAACCAGTCATCGTTCTCACAACACTGAGGACCAGTCATTCGAAATGACTTCTCCAGGCATTTTATGCATTGGTAAAAGCACTATGATGAAAAGTGTGATATGTTTTCAAGTATCTCCTATACTAATAGAGCCACATGCTCACCGGTTTCCCACATGATGTAGGCCTATGGACTGAACAAGAAACCACCAAAAATTTTAACCAGTCATCGTTCTCACAACACTGAGGACCAGTCATTCGAAATGACTTCTCCATGCATTTTATGCATTGGTAAAAGCACTATGATGAAAAGTGTGATATGTTTTCAGGTATCTCCTATACTAATAGAGCCACATGCTCACCGGTTTGCCACATGATGTAGGCCTATGGACTGAACAAGAAACCACCAAAAATTTTAACCAGTCATCGTTCTCACAACACTGAGGACCAGTCATTCGAAATGACTTCTCCATGCATTTTATGCATTGGTAAAAGCACTATGATGAAAAGTGTGATATGTTTTCAGGTATCTCCTATACTAATAGAGCCACATGCTCACCGGTTTGCCACATGATGTAGGCCTATGGACTGAACAAGAAACCACCAAAAATTTTAACCAGTCATCGTTCTCACAACACTGAGGACCAGTCATTCGAAATGACTTCTCCATGCATTTTATGCATTTTTAAAAGCACTATGATGAAAAGTGTGATATGTATTCAGGTATCTCCTATACTAATAGAGCCACATGCTCACCGGTTTGCCACATGATGTAGGCCTATGGACTGAACAAGAAACCACCAAAAATTCTAACCAGTCATCGTTCTCACAACACTGAGGACCAGTCATTCGAAATGACTTCTCCATGCATTTTATGCATTGGTAAAAGCACTATGATGAAAAGTGTGATATGTTTTCAGGTATCTCCTATACTAATAGAGCCACATGCTCACCGGTTTGCCACATGATGTAGGCCTATGGACTGAACAAGAAACCACCAAAAATTTTAACCAGTCATCGTTCTCACAACACTGAGGACCAGTCATTCGAAATGACTTCTCCATGCATTTTATGCATTGGTAAAAGCACTATGATGAAAAGTGTGATATGTTTTCAGGTATCTCCTATACTAATAGAGCCACATGCTCACCGGTTTGCCACATGATGTAGGCCTATGGACTGAACAAGAAACCACCAAAAATTTTAACCAGTCATCGTTCTCACAACACTGAGGACCAGTCATTCGAAATGACTTCTCCATGCATTTTATGCATTGGTAAAAGCACTATGATGAAAAGTGTGATATGTTTTCAGGTATCTCCTATACTAATAGAGCCACATGCTCACCGGTTTGCCACATGATGTAGGCCTATGGACTGAACAAGAAACCACCAAAAATTTTAACCAGTCATCGTTCTCACAACACTGAGGACCAGTCATTCTAAATGACTTCTCCATGCATTTTATGCATTGGTAAAAGCACTATGATGAAAAGTGTGATATGTTTTCAGGTATCTCCTATACTAATAGAGCCACATGCTCACCGGTTTGCCACATGATGTAGGCCTATGGACTGAACAAGAAACCACCAAAAATTTTAACCAGTCATCGTTCTCACAACACTGAGGACCAGTCATTCGAAATGACTTCTCCATGCATTTTATGCATTGGTAAAAGCACTATGATGAAAAGTGTGATATGTTTTCAGGTATCTCCTATACTAATAGAGCCACATGCTCACCGGTTTGCCACATGATGTAGGCCTATGGACTGAACAAGAAACCATCAAAAATTTTAACCAGTCATCGTTCTCACAACACTGAGGACCAGTCATTCGAAATGACTTCTCCATTCATTTTATGCATTGGTAAAAGCACTATGATGAAAAGGGTGATATGTTTTCAGGTATCTCCTATACTAATAGAGCCACATGCTCACCGGTTTGCCACATGATGTAGGCCTATGGACTGAACAAGAAACCACCAAAAATTTTAACCAGTCATCGTTCTCACAACACTGAGGACCAGTCATTCGAAATGACTTCTCCATGCATTTTATGCATTGGTAAAAGCACTATGATGAAAAGTGTGATATGTTTTCAGGTATCTCCTATACTAATAGAGCCACATGCTCACCGGTTTGCCACATGATGTAGGCCTATGGACTGAACAAGAAACCACCAAAAATTTTAACCAGTCATCGTTCTCACAACACTGAGGACCAGTCATTCGAAATGACTTCTCCATGCATTTTATGTATTGGTAAAAGCACTATGATGAAAAGTGTGATATGTTTTCAGGTATCTCCTATACTAATAGAGCTACATGCTCACCGGTTTGCCACATGATGTAGGCCTATGGACTGAACAAGAAACCACCAAAAATTTTAACCAGTCATTGTCCTCACAACACTGAGGACCAGTCATTCGAAATGACTTCTCCATGCATTTTATGCATTGGTAAAAGCACTATGATGAAAAGTGTGATATGTTTTCAGGTATCTCCTATACTAATAGAGCCACATGCTCACCGGTTTGCCACATGATGTAGGCCTATGGACTGAACAAGAAACCACCAAAAATTTTAACCAGTCATCGTTCTCACAACACTGAGGACCAGTCATTCGAAATGACTTCTCCATGCATTTTATGTATTGGTAAAAGCACTATGATGAAAAGTGTGATATGTTTTCAGGTATCTCCTATACTAATAGAGCCACATGCTCACCGGTTTGCCACATGATGTAGGCCTATGGACTGAACAAGAAACCACCAAAAATTTTAACCAGTCATCGTTCTCACAACACTGAGGACCAGTCATTCGAAATGACTTCTCCATGCATTTTATGTATTGGTAAAAGCACTATGATGAAAAGTGTGATATGTTTTCAGGTATCTCCTATACTAATAGAGCCACATGCTCACCGGTTTGCCACATGATGTAGGCCTATGGACTGAACAAGAAACCACCAAAAATTTTAACCAGTCATTGTCCTCACAACACTGAGGACCAGTCATTCGAAATGACTTCTCCATGCATTTTATGCATTGGTAAAAGCACTATGATGAAAAGTGTGATATGTTTTCAGGTATCTCCTATACTAATAGAGCCACATGCTCACCGGTTTGCCACATGATGTAGGCCTATGGACTGAACAAGAAACCACCAAAAATTTTAACCAGTCATCGTTCTCACAACACTGAGGACCAGTCATTCGAAATGACTTCTCCATGCATTTTATGCATTTTTAAAAGCACTATGATGAAAAGTGTGATATGTATTCAGGTATCTCCTATACTAATAGAGCCACATGCTCACCGGTTTGCCACATGATGTAGGCCTATGGACTGAACAAGAAACCACCAAAAATTCTAACCAGTCATCGTTCTCACAACACTGAGGACCAGTCATTCGAAATGACTTCTCCATGCATTTTATGCATTGGTAAAAGCACTATGATGAAGAGTGTGATATGTTTTCAGGTATCTCCTATACTAATAGAGCCACATGCTCACCGGTTTGCCACATGATGTAGGCCTATGGACTGAACAAGAAACCACCAAAAATTTTAACCAGTCATCGTTCTCACAACACTGAGGACCAGTCATTCGAAATGACTTCTCCATGCATTTTATGCATTGGTAAAAGCACTATGATGAAAAGTGTGATATGTTTTCAGGTATCTCCTATACTAATAGAGCCACATGCTCACCGGTTTGCCACATGATGTAGGCCTATGGACTGAACAAGAAACCACCAAAAATTTTAACCAGTCATCGTTCTCACAACACTGAGGACCAGTCATTCGAAATGACTTCTCCATGCATTTTATGCATTGGTAAAAGCACTATGATGAAAAGTGTGATATGTTTTCAGGTATCTCCTATACTAATAGAGCCACATGCTCACCGGTTTGCCACATGATGTAGGCCTATGGACTGAACAAGAAACCACCAAAAATTTTAACCAGTCATCGTTCTCACAACACTGAGGACCAGTCATTCTAAATGACTTCTCCATGCATTTTATGCATTGGTAAAAGCACTATGATGAAAAGTGTGATATGTTTTCAGGTATCTCCTATACTAATAGAGCCACATGCTCACCGGTTTGCCACATGATGTAGGCCTATGGACTGAACAAGAAACCACCAAAAATTTTAACCAGTCATTGTCCTCACAACACTGAGGACCAGTCATTCGAAATGACTTCTCCATGCATTTTATGCATTGGTAAAAGCACTATGATGAAAAGTGTGATATGTTTTCAGGTATCTCCTATACTAATAGAGCCACATGCTCACCGGTTTGCCACATGATGTAGGCCTATGGACTGAACAAGAAACCACCAAAAATTTTAACCAGTCATCGTTCTCACAACACTGAGGACCAGTCATTCGAAATGACTTCTCCATGCATTTTATGCATTTTTAAAAGCACTATGATGAAAAGTGTGATATGTATTCAGGTATCTCCTATACTAATAGAGCCACATGCTCACCGGTTTGCCACATGATGTAGGCCTATGGACTGAACAAGAAACCACCAAAAATTCTAACCAGTCATCGTTCTCACAACACTGAGGACCAGTCATTCGAAATGACTTCTCCATGCATTTTATGCATTGGTAAAAGCACTATGATGAAGAGTGTGATATGTTTTCAGGTATCTCCTATACTAATAGAGCCACATGCTCACCGGTTTGCCACATGATGTAGGCCTATGGACTGAACAAGAAACCACCAAAAATTTTAACCAGTCATCGTTCTCACAACACTGAGGACCAGTCATTCGAAATGACTTCTCCATGCATTTTATGCATTGGTAAAAGCACTATGATGAAAAGTGTGATATGTTTTCAGGTATCTCCTATACTAATAGAGCCACATGCTCACCGGTTTGCCACATGATGTAGGCCTATGGACTGAACAAGAAACCACCAAAAATTTTAACCAGTCATCGTTCTCACAACACTGAGGACCAGTCATTCGAAATGACTTCTCCATGCATTTTATGCATTGGTAAAAGCACTATGATGAAAAGTGTGATATGTTTTCAGGTATCTCCTATACTAATAGAGCCACATGCTCACCGGTTTGCCACATGATGTAGGCCTATGGACTGAACAAGAAACCACCAAAAATTTTAACCAGTCATCGTTCTCACAACACTGAGGACCAGTCATTCTAAATGACTTCTCCATGCATTTTATGCATTGGTAAAAGCACTATGATGAAAAGTGTGATATGTTTTCAGGTATCTCCTATACTAATAGAGCCACATGCTCACCGGTTTGCCACATGATGTAGGCCTATGGACTGAACAAGAAACCATCAAAAATTTTAACCAGTCATCGTTCTCACAACACTGAGGACCAGTCATTCGAAATGACTTCTCCATTCATTTTATGCATTGGTAAAAGCACTATGATGAAAAGTGTGATATGTTTTCAGGTATCTCCTATACTAATAGAGCCACATGCTCACCGGTTTGCCACATGATGTAGGCCTATGGACTGAACAAGAAACCACCAAAAATTTTAACCAGTCATCGTTCTCACAACACTGAGGACCAGTCATTCGAAATGACTTCTCCATGCATTTTATGCATTGGTAAAAGCACTATGATGAAAAGTGTGATATGTTTTCAGGTATCTCCTATACTAATAGAGCCACATGCTCACCGGTTTGCCACATGATGTAGGCCTATGGACTGAACAAGAAACCACCAAAAATTTTAACCAGTCATCGTTCTCACAACACTGAGGACCAGTCATTCGAAATGACTTCTCCATGCATTTTATGTATTGGTAAAAGCACTATGATGAAAAGTGTGATATGTTTTCAGGTATCTCCTATACTAATAGAGCCACATGCTCACCGGTTTGCCACATGATGTAGGCCTATGGACTGAACAAGAAACCACCAAAAATTTTAACCAGTCATTGTCCTCACAACACTGAGGACCAGTCATTCGAAATGACTTCTCCATGCATTTTATGCATTGGTAAAAGCACTATGATGAAAAGTGTGATATGTTTTCAGGTATCTCCTATACTAATAGAGCCACATGCCCACCGGTTTGCCACATGATGTAGGCCTATGGACTGAACAAGAAACCACCAAAAATTTTAACCAGTCATCGTTCTCACAACACTGAGGACCAGTCATTCGAAATGACTTCTCCATGCATTTTATGCATTGGTAAAAGCACTATGATGAAAAGTGTGATATGTTTTCAGGTATCTCCTATACTAATAGAGCCACATGCTCACCGGTTTGCCACATGATGTAGGCCTATGGACTGAACAAGAAACCACCAAAAATTTTAACCAGTCATCGTTCTCACAACACTGAGGACCAGTCATTCGAAATGACTTCTCCATGCATTTTATGCATTGGTAAAAGCACTATGATGAAAAGTGTGATATGTTTTCAGGTATCTCCTATACTAATAGAGCCACATGCTCACCGGTTTGCCACATGATGTAGGCCTATGGACTGAACAAGAAACCACCAAAAATTTTAACCAGTCATCGTTCTCACAACACTGAGGACCAGTCATTCGAAATGACTTCTCCATGCATTTTATGCATTGGTAAAAGCACTATGATGAAAAGTGTGATATGTTTTCAGGTATCTCCTATACTAATAGAGCCACATGCTCACCGGTTTGCCACATGATGTAGGCCTATGGACTGAACAAGAAACCACCAAAAATTTTAACCAGTCATCGTTCTCACAACACTGAGGACCAGTCATTCGAAATGACTTCTCCATGCATTTTATGCATTGGTAAAAGCACTATGATGAAAAGTGTGATATATTTTCAGGTATCTCCTATACTAATAGAGCCACATGCTCACCGGTTTGCCACATGATATAGGCCTATGGACTGAACAAGAAACCACCAAAAATTTTAACCAGTCATCGTTCTCACAACACTGAGGACCAGTCATTTGAAATGACTTCTCCATGCATTTTATGCATTGGTAAAAGCACTATGATGAAAAGTGTGATATGTTTTCAGGTATCTCCTATACTAATAGAGCCACATGCTCACCGGTTTGCCACATGATGTAGGCCTATGGACTGAACAAGAAACCACCAAAAATTTTAACCAGTCATCGTTCTCACAACACTGAGGACCAGTCATTCGAAATGACTTCTCCATGCATTTTATGCATTGGTAAAAGCACTATGATGAAAAGTGTGATATGTTTTCAGGTATCTCCTATACTAATAGAGCCACATGCTCACCGGTTTGCCACATGATGTAGGCCTATGGACTGAACAAGAAACCACCAAAAATTTTAACCAGTCATCGTTCTCACAACACTGAGGACCAGTCATTCGAAATGACTTCTCCATGCATTTTATGCATTGGTAAAAGCACTATGATGAAAAGTGTGATATGTTTTCAGGTATCTCCTATACTAATAGAGCCACATGCTCACCGGTTTGCCACATGATGTAGGCCTATGGACTGAACAAGAAACCACCAAAAATTTTAACCAGTCATCGTTCTCACAACACTGAGGACCAGTCATTCGAAATGACTTCTCCATGCATTTTATGCATTGGTAAAAGCACTATGATGAAAAGTGTGATATGTTTTCAGGTATCTCCTATACTAATAGAGCCACATGCTCACCGGTTTGCCACATGATGTAGGCCTATGGACTGAACAAGAAACCACCAAAAATTTTAACCAGTCATCGTTCTCACAACACTGAGGACCAGTCATTCGAAATGACTTCTCCATGCATTTTATGCATTGGTAAAAGCACTATGATTGAAAAGTGTGATAAGTTTTCAGGTATCTCCTATACTAACAGAGCCACATGCTCACCGGTTTGCCACATGATGTAGGCCTATGGACTGAACAAGAAACCACCAAAAATTTTAACCAGTCATCGTTCTCACAACACTGAGGACCAGTCATTCGAAATGACTTCTCCATGCATTTTATGCATTGGTAAAAGCACTATGATGAAAAGTGTGATATGTTTTCAGGTATGTCCTATACTAATAGAGCCACATGCTCACCGGTTTGCCACATGATGTAGGCCTATGGACTGAACAAGAAACCACCAAAAATTTTAACCAGTCATCGTTCTCACAACACTGAGGACCAGTCATTCGAAATGACTTCTCCATGCATTTTATGCATTGGTAAAAGCACTATGATGAAAAGTGTGATATGTTTTCAGGTATCTCCTATACTAATAGAGCCACATGCTCACCGGTTTGCCACATGATGTAGGCCTATGGACTGAACAAGAAACCACCAAAAATTTTAACCAGTCATCGTTCTCACAACACTGAGGACCAGTCATTCGAAATGACTTCTCCATGCATTTTATGCATTGGTAAAAGCACTATGATGAAAAGTGTGATATGTTTTCAGGTATCTCCTATACTAATAGAGCCACATGCTCACCGGTTTGCCACATGATGTAGGCCTATGGACTGAACAAGAAACCACCAAAAATTTTAACCAGTCATCGTTCTCACAACACTGAGGACCAGTCATTCGAAATGACTTCTCCATGCATTTTATGCATTGGTAAAAGCACTATGATGAAAAGTGTGATATGTTTTCAGGTATCTCCTATACTAATAGAGCCACATGCTCACCGGTTTGCCACATGATGTAGGCCTATGGACTGAACAAGAAACCACCAAAAATTTTAACCAGTCATCGTTCTCACAACACTGAGGACCAGTCATTCGAAATGACTTCTCCATGCATTTTATGCATTGGTAAAAGCACTATGATGAAAAGTGTGATATGTTTTCAGGTATCTCCTATACTAATAGAGCCACATGCTCACCGGTTTGCCACATGATGTAGGCCTATGGACTGAACAAGAAACCACCAAAAATTTTAACCAGTCATCGTTCTCACAACACTGAGGACCAGTCATTCGAAATGACTTCTCCATGCATTTTATGCATTGGTAAAAGCACTATGATGAAAAGTGTGATAAGTTTTCAGGTATCTCCTATACTAACAGAGCCACATGCTCACCGGTTTGCCACATGATGTAGGCCTATGGACTGAACAAGAAACCACCAAAAATTTTAACCAGTCATCGTTCTCACAACACTGAGGACCAGTCATTCGAAATGACTTCTCCATGCATTTTATGCATTGGTAAAAGCACTATGATGAAAAGTGTGATATGTTTTCAGGTATCTCCTATACTAATAGAGCCACATGCTCACCGGTTTGCCACATGATGTAGGCCTATGGACTGAACAAGAAACCACCAAAAATTTTAACCAGTCATCGTTCTCACAACACTGAGGACCAGTCATTCGAAATGACTTCTCCATGCATTTTATGCATTGGTAAAAGCACTATGATGAAAAGTGTGATATGTTTTCAGGTATCTCCTATACTAATAGAGCCACATGCTCACCGGTTTGCCACATGATGTAGGCCTATGGACTGAACAAGAAACCACCAAAAATTTTAACCAGTCATCGTTCTCACAACACTGAGGACCAGTCATTCGAAATGACTTCTCCATGCATTTTATGCATTGGTAAAAGCACTATGATGAAAAGTGTGATATGTTTTCAGGTATCTCCTATACTAATAGAGCCACATGCTCACCGGTTTGCCACATGATGTAGGCCTATGGACTGAACAAGAAACCACCAAAAATTTTAACCAGTCATCGTTCTCACAACACTGAGGACCAGTCATTCGAAATGACTTCTCCATGCATTTTATGCATTGGTAAAAGCACTATGATGAAAAGTGTGATATGTTTTCAGGTATCTCCTATACTAATAGAGCCACATGCTCACCGGTTTGCCACATGATGTAGGCCTATGGACTGAACAAGAAACCACCAAAAATTTTAACCAGTCATCGTTCTCACAACACTGAGGACCAGTCATTCGAAATGACTTCTCCATGCATTTTATGCATTGGTAAAAGCACTATGATTGAAAAGTGTGATAAGTTTTCAGGTATCTCCTATACTAAGAGAGCCACATGCTCACCGGTTTGCCACATGATGTAGGCCTATGGACTGAACAAGAAACCACCAAAAATTTTAACCAGTCATCGTTCTCACAACACTGAGGACCAGTCATTCGAAATGACTTCTCCATGCATTTTATGCATTGGTAAAAGCACTATGATGAAAAGTGTGATATGTTTTCAGGTATCTCCTATACTAATAGAGCCACATGCTCACCGGTTTGCCACATGATGTAGGCCTATGGACTGAACAAGAAACCACCAAAAGTTTTAACCAGTCATCGTTCTCACAACACTGAGGACCAGTCATTCGAAATGACTTCTCCATGCATTTTATGCATTGGTAAAAGCACTATGATGAAAAGTGTGATATGTTTTCAGGTATCTCCTATACTAATAGAGCCACATGCTCACCGGTTTGCCACATGATGTAGGCCTATGGACTGAACAAGAAACCACCAAAAGTTTTAACCAGTCATCGTTCTCACAACACTGAGGACCAGTCATTCGAAATGACTTCTCCATGCATTTTATGCATTGGTAAAAGCACTATGATGAAAAGTGTGATATGTTTTCAGGTATCTCCTATACTAATAGAGCCACATGCTCACCGGTTTGCCACATGATGTAGGCCTATGGACTGAACAAGAAACCACCAAAAATTTTAACCAGTCATCGTTCTCACAACATTGAGGACCAGTCATTCGAAATGACTTCTCCATGCATTTTATGCATTGGTAAAAGCACTATGATGAAAAGTGTGATATGTTTTCAGGTATCTCCTATACTAATAGAGCCACATGCTCACCGGTTTGCCACATGATGTAGGCCTATGGACTGAACAAGAAACCACCAAAAATTTTAACCAGTCATCGTTCTCACAACACTGAGGACCAGTCATTCGAAATGACTTCTCCATGCATTTTATGCATTGGTAAAAGCACTATGATGAAAAGTGTGATATGTTTTCAGGTATCTCCTATACTAATAGAGCCACATGCTCACCGGTTTGCCACATGATGTAGGCCTATGGACTGAACAAGAAACCACCAAAAATTTTAACCAGTCATCGTTCTCACAACACTGAGGACCAGTCATTCGAAATGACTTCTCCATGCATTTTATGTATTGGTAAAAGCACTATGATGAAAAGTGTGATATGTTTTCAGGTATCTCCTATACTAATAGAGCCACATGCTCACCGGTTTGCCACATGATGTAGGCCTATGGACTGAACAAGAAACCACCAAAAATTTTAACCAGTCATTGTCCTCACAACACTGAGGACCAGTCATTCGAAATGACTTCTCCATGCATTTTATGCATTGGTAAAAGCACTATGATGAAAAGTGTGATATGTTTTCAGGTATCTCCTATACTAATAGAGCCACATGCTCACCGGTTTGCCACATGATGTAGGCCTATGGACTGAACAAGAAACCACCAAAAATTTTAACCAGTCATCGTTCTCACAACACTGAGGACCAGTCATTCGAAATGACTTCTCCATGCATTTTATGCATTGGTAAAAGCACTATGATTGAAAAGTGTGATAAGTTTTCAGGTATCTCCTATACTAAGAGAGCCACATGCTCACCGGTTTGCCACATGATGTAGGCCTATGGACTGAACAAGAAACCACCAAAAATTTTAACCAGTCATCGTTCTCACAACACTGAGGACCAGTCATTCGAAATGACTTCTCCATGCATTTTATGCATTGGTAAAAGCACTATGATGAAAAGTGTGATATGTTTTCAGGTATCTCCTATACTAATAGAGCCACATGCTCACCGGTTTGCCACATGATGTAGGCCTATGGACTGAACAAGAAACCACCAAAAGTTTTAACCAGTCATCGTTCTCACAACACTGAGGACCAGTCATTCGAAATGACTTCTCCATGCATTTTATGCATTGGTAAAAGCACTATGATGAAAAGTGTGATATGTTTTCAGGTATCTCCTATACTAATAGAGCCACATGCTCACCGGTTTGCCACATGATGTAGGCCTATGGACTGAACAAGAAACCACCAAAAGTTTTAACCAGTCATCGTTCTCACAACACTGAGGACCAGTCATTCGAAATGACTTCTCCATGCATTTTATGCATTGGTAAAAGCACTATGATGAAAAGTGTGATATGTTTTCAGGTATCTCCTATACTAATAGAGCCACATGCTCACCGGTTTGCCACATGATGTAGGCCTATGGACTGAACAAGAAACCACCAAAAATTTTAACCAGTCATCGTTCTCACAACATTGAGGACCAGTCATTCGAAATGACTTCTCCATGCATTTTATGCATTGGTAAAAGCACTATGATGAAAAGTGTGATATGTTTTCAGGTATCTCCTATACTAATAGAGCCACATGCTCACCGGTTTGCCACATGATGTAGGCCTATGGACTGAACAAGAAACCACCAAAAATTTTAACCAGTCATCGTTCTCACAACACTGAGGACCAGTCATTCGAAATGACTTCTCCATGCATTTTATGCATTGGTAAAAGCACTATGATGAAAAGTGTGATATGTTTTCAGGTATCTCCTATACTAATAGAGCCACATGCTCACCGGTTTGCCACATGATGTAGGCCTATGGACTGAACAAGAAACCACCAAAAATTTTAACCAGTCATCGTTCTCACAACACTGAGGACCAGTCATTCGAAATGACTTCTCCATGCATTTTATGCATTGGTAAAAGCACTATGATGAAAAGTGTGATATGTTTTCAGGTATCTCCTATACTAATAGAGCCACATGCTCACCGGTTTGCCACATGATGTAGGCCTATGGACTGAACAAGAAACCACCAAAAATTTTAACCAGTCATCGTTCTCACAACACTGAGGACCAGTCATTCGAAATGACTTCTCCATGCATTTTATGCATTGGTAAAAGCACTATGATGAAAAGTGTGATATGTTTTCAGGTATCTCCTATACTAATAGAGCCACATGCTCACCGGTTTGCCACATGATGTAGGCCTATGGACTGAACAAGAAACCACCAAAAATTTTAACCAGTCATCGTTCTCACAACACTGAGGACCAGTCATTCGAAATGACTTCTCCATGCATTTTATGCATTGGTAAAAGCACTATGATGAAAAGTGTGATATGTTTTCAGGTATCTCCTATACTAATAGAGCCACATGCTCACCGGTTTGCCACATGATGTAGGCCTATGGACTGAACAAGAAACCACCAAAAATTTTAACCAGTCATCGTTCTCACAACACTGAGGACCAGTCATTCGAAATGACTTCTCCATGCATTTTATGCATTGGTAAAAGCACTATGATTGAAAAGTGTGATAAGTTTTCAGGTATCTCCTATACTAAGAGAGCCACATGCTCACCGGTTTGCCACATGATGTAGGCCTATGGACTGAACAAGAAACCACCAAAAATTTTAACCAGTCATCGTTCTCACAACACTGAGGACCAGTCATTCGAAATGACTTCTCCATGCATTTTATGCATTGGTAAAAGCACTATGATGAAAAGTGTGATATGTTTTCAGGTATCTCCTATACTAATAGAGCCACATGCTCACCGGTTTGCCACATGATGTAGGCCTATGGACTGAACAAGAAACCACCAAAAGTTTTAACCAGTCATCGTTCTCACAACACTGAGGACCAGTCATTCGAAATGACTTCTCCATGCATTTTATGCATTGGTAAAAGCACTATGATGAAAAGTGTGATATGTTTTCAGGTATCTCCTATACTAATAGAGCCACATGCTCACCGGTTTGCCACATGATGTAGGCCTATGGACTGAACAAGAAACCACCAAAAGTTTTAACCAGTCATCGTTCTCACAACACTGAGGACCAGTCATTCGAAATGACTTCTCCATGCATTTTATGCATTGGTAAAAGCACTATGATGAAAAGTGTGATATGTTTTCAGGTATCTCCTATACTAATAGAGCCACATGCTCACCGGTTTGCCACATGATGTAGGCCTATGGACTGAACAAGAAACCACCAAAAATTTTAACCAGTCATCGTTCTCACAACATTGAGGACCAGTCATTCGAAATGACTTCTCCATGCATTTTATGCATTGGTAAAAGCACTATGATGAAAAGTGTGATATGTTTTCAGGTATCTCCTATACTAATAGAGCCACATGCTCACCGGTTTGCCACATGATGTAGGCCTATGGACTGAACAAGAAACCACCAAAAATTTTAACCAGTCATCGTTCTCACAACACTGAGGACCAGTCATTCGAAATGACTTCTCCATGCATTTTATGCATTGGTAAAAGCACTATGATGAAAAGTGTGATATGTTTTCAGGTATCTCCTATACTAATAGAGCCACATGCTCACCGGTTTGCCACATGATGTAGGCCTATGGACTGAACAAGAAACCACCAAAAATTTTAACCAGTCATCGTTCTCACAACACTGAGGACCAGTCATTCGAAATGACTTCTCCATGCATTTTATGCATTGGTAAAAGCACTATGATGAAAAGTGTGATATGTTTTCAGGTATCTCCTATACTAATAGAGCCACATGTCACCGGTTTGCCACATGATGTAGGCCTATGGACTGAACAAGAAACCACCAAAAATTTTAACCAGTCATCGTTCTCACAACACTGAGGACCAGTCATTCGAAATGACTTCTCCATGCATTTTATGCATTGGTAAAAGCACTATGATGAAAAGTGTGATATGTTTTCAGGTATCTCCTATACTAATAGAGCCACATGCTCACCGGTTTGCCACATGATGTAGGCCTATGGACTGAACAAGAAACCACCAAAAATTTTAACCAGTCATCGTTCTCACAACACTGAGGACCAGTCATTCGAAATGACTTCTCCATGCATTTTATGCATTGGTAAAAGCACTATGATTGAAAAGTGTGATAAGTTTTCAGGTATCTCCTATACTAACTGAGCCACATGCTCACCGGTTTGCCACATGATGTAGGCCTATGGACTGAACAAGAAACCACCAAAAATTTTAACCAGTCATCGTTCTCACAACACTGAGGACCAGTCATTCGAAATGACTTCTCCATGCATTTTATGCATTGGTAAAAGCACTATGATGAAAAGTGTGATATGTTTTCAGGTATCTCCTATACTAATAGAGCCACATGCTCACCGGTTTGCCACATGATGTAGGCCTATGGACTGAACAAGAAACCACCAAAAATTTTAACCAGTCATCGTTCTCACAACACTGAGGACCAGTCATTCGAAATGACTTCTCCATGCATTTTATGCATTGGTAAAAGCACTATGATGAAAAGTGTGATATGTTTTCAGGTATCTCCTATACTAATAGAGCCACATGCTCACCGGTTTGCCACATGATGTAGGCCTATGGACTGAACAAGAAACCACCAAAAATTTTAACCAGTCATCGTTCTCACAACACTGAGGACCAGTCATTCGAAATGACTTCTCCATGCATTTTATGCATTGGTAAAAGCACTATGATGAAAAGTGTGATATGTTTTCAGGTATCTCCTATACTAATAGAGCCACATGCTCACCGGTTTGCCACATGATGTAGGCCTATGGACTGAACAAGAAACCACCAAAAATTTTAACCAGTCATCGTTCTCACAACACTGAGGACCAGTCATTCGAAATGACTTCTCCATGCATTTTATGCATTGGTAAAAGCACTATGATGAAAAGTGTGATATGTTTTCAGGTATCTCCTATACTAATAGAGCCACATGCTCACCGGTTTGCCACATGATGTAGGCCTATGGACTGAACAAGAAACCACCAAAAATTTTAACCAGTCATCGTTCTCACAACACTGAGGACCAGTCATTCGAAATGACTTCTCCATGCATTTTATGCATTGGTAAAAGCACTATGATTGAAAAGTGTGATAAGTTTTCAGGTATCTCCTATACTAAGAGAGCCACATGCTCACCGGTTTGCCACATGATGTAGGCCTATGGACTGAACAAGAAACCACCAAAAATTTTAACCAGTCATCGTTCTCACAACACTGAGGACCAGTCATTCGAAATGACTTCTCCATGCATTTTATGCATTGGTAAAAGCACTATGATGAAAAGTGTGATATGTTTTCAGGTATCTCCTATACTAATAGAGCCACATGCTCACCGGTTTGCCACATGATGTAGGCCTATGGACTGAACAAGAAACCACCAAAAATTTTAACCAGTCATCGTTCTCACAACACTGAGGACCAGTCATTCGAAATGACTTCTCCATGCATTTTATGCATTGGTAAAAGCACTATGATGAAAAGTGTGATATGTTTTCAGGTATCTCCTATACTAATAGAGCCACATGCTCACCGGTTTGCCACATGATGTAGGCCTATGGACTGAACAAGAAACCACCAAAAATTTTAACCAGTCATCGTTCTCACAACACTGAGGACCAGTCATTCGAAATGACTTCTCCATGCATTTTATGCATTGGTAAAAGCACTATGATGAAAAGTGTGATATGTTTTCAGGTATCTCCTATACTAATAGAGCCACATGCTCACCGGTTTGCCACATGATGTAGGCCTATGGACTGAACAAGAAACCACCAAAAATTTTAACCAGTCATCGTTCTCACAACACTGAGGACCAGTCATTCGAAATGACTTCTCCATGCATTTTATGCATTGGTAAAAGCACTATGATGAAAAGTGTGATATGTTTTCAGGTATCTCCTATACTAATAGAACCACATGCTCACCGGTTTGCCACATGATGTAGGCCTATGGACTGAACAAGAAACCACCAAAAATTTTAACCAGTCATCGTTCTCACAACACTGAGGACCAGTCATTCGAAATGACTTCTCCATGCATTTTATGCATTGGTAAAAGCACTATGATTGAAAAGTGTGATAAGTTTTCAGGTATCTCCTATACTAATAGAGCCACATGCTCACCGGTTTGCCACATGATGTAGGCCTATGGACTGAACAAGAAACCACCAAAAATTTTAACCAGTCATCGTTCTCACAACACTGAGGACCAGTCATTCGAAATGACTTCTCCATGCATTTTATGCATTGGTAAGAGCACTATGATGAAAAGTGTGATATGTTTTCAGGTATCTCCTATACTAATAGAGCCACATGCTCACCGGTTTGCCACATGATGTAGGCCTATGGACTGAACAAGAAACCACCAAAAATTTTAACCAGTCATCGTTCTCACAACACTGAGGACCAGTCATTCGAAATGACTTCTCCATGCATTTTATGCATTGGTAAAAGCACTATGATGAAAAGTGTGATATGTATCTCCTATACTAATAGAGCCACATGCTCACCGCTTTGCCACATGATGTAGGCCTATGGACTGAACAAGAAACCACCAAAAATTTTAACCAGTCATCGTTCTCACAACACTGAGGACCAGCCATTCGAAATGACTTCTCCATGCATTTTATGCATTGGTAAAAGCACTATGATGAAAAGTGTGATATGTTTTCAGGTATCTCCTATACTAATAGAGCCACATGCTCACCGGTTTGCCACATGATGTAGGCCTATGGACTGAACAAGAAACCACCAAAAATTTTAACCAGTCATCGTTCTCACAACACTGAGGACCAGTCATTCGAAATGACTTCTCCATGCATTTTATGCATTGGTAAAAGCACTATGATGAAAAGTGTGATATGTTTTCAGGTATCTCCTATACTAATAGAGCCACATGCTCACCGGTTTGCCACATGATATAGGCCTATGGACTGAACAAGAAACCACCAAAAATTTTAACCAGTCATCGTTCTCACAACACTGAGGACCAGTCATTCGAAATGACTTCTCCATGCATTTTATGCATTGGCAAAAGCACTATGATGAAAAGTGTGATATGTTTTCAGGTATCTCCTATACTAATAGAGCCACATGCTCACCGGTTTGCCACATGATGTAGGCCTATGGACTGAACAAGAAACCACCAAAAATTTTAACCAGTCATCGTTCTCACAACACTGAGGACCAGTCATTCGAAATGACTTCTCCATGCATTTTATGCATTGGTAAAAGCACTATGATGAAAAGTGTGATATGTTTTCAGGTATCTCCTATACTAATAGAGCCACATGCTCACCGGTTTGCCACATGATGTAGGCCTATGGACTGAACAAGAAACCACCAAAAATTTTAACCAGTCATCGTTCTCACAACACTGAGGACCAGTCATTCGAAATGACTTCTCCATGCATTTTATGCATTGGTAAAAGCACTATGATGAAAAGTGTGATATGTTTTCAGGTATCTCCTATACTGATAGCGCCACATGCTCACCGGTTTGCCACATGATGTAGGCCTATGGACTGAACAAGAAACCACCAAAAATTTTAACCAGTCATCGTTCTCACAACACTGAGGACCAGTCATTCGAAATGACTTCTCCATGCATTTTATGCATTGGTAAAAGCACTATGATGAAAAGTGTGATATGTTTTCAGGTATCTCCTATACTAATAGAGCCACATGCTCACCGGTTTGCCACATGATGTAGGCCTATGGACTGAACAAGAAACCACCAAAAATTTTAACCAGGCATCGTTCTCACAACACTGAGGACCAGTCATTCGAAATGACTTCTCCATGCATTTTATGCATTGGTAAAAGCACTATGATGAAAAGTGTGATATGTTTTCAGGTATCTCCTATACTAATAGAGCCACATGCTCACCGGTTTGCCACATGATGTAGGCCTATGGACTGAACAAGAAACCACCAAAAATTTTAACCAGTCATCGTTCCCACAACACTGAGGACCAGTCATTCGAAATGACTTCTCCATGCATTTTATGCATTGGTAAAAGCACTATGATGAAAAGTGTGATATGTTTTCAGGTATCTCCTATACTAATAGAGCCACATGCTCACCGATTTGCCACATGATGTAGGCCTATGGACTGAACAAGAAACCACCAAAAATTTTAACCAGTCATCGTTCTCACAACACTGAGGACCAGTCATTCGAAATGACTTCTCCATGCATTTTATGCATTGGTAAAAGCACTATGATGAAAAGTGTGATATGTTTTCAGGTATCTCCTATACTAATAGAGCCACATGCTCACCGGTTTGCCACATGATGTAGGCCTATGGACTGAACAAGAAACCACCAAAAATTTTAACCAGTCATCGTTCTCACAACACTGAGGACCAGTCATTCGAAATGACTTCTCCATGCATTTTATGCATTGGTAAAAGCACTATGATGAAAAGTGTGATATGTTTTCAGGTATCTCCTATACTAATAGAGCCACATGCTCACCGGTTTGCCACATG
The DNA here is from genome assembly GCF_032444005.1 of Ranitomeya imitator. Lineage (NCBI taxonomy): Eukaryota > Metazoa > Chordata > Amphibia > Anura > Dendrobatidae > Ranitomeya > Ranitomeya imitator. Next base: position 49,396 of record NW_027194481.1, read on the forward strand.
ATGTAGGCCTATGGACTGAACAAGAAACCACCAAAAATTTTAACCAGTCATCGTTCTCACAACACTGAGGACCAGTCATTCGAAATGACTTCTCCATGCATTTTATGCATTGGTAAAAGCACTATGATGAAAAGTGTGATATGTTTTCAGGTATCTCCTATACTAATAGAGCCACATGCTCACCGGTTTGCCACATGATGTAGGCCTATGGACTGAACAAGAAACCACCAAAATTTTAACCAGTCATCATTCTCACAACACTGAGGACCAGACATTCGAAATGACTTCTCCATGCATTTTATGCATTGGTAAAAGCACTATGATGAAAAGTGTGATATGTTTTCAGGTATCTCCTATACTAATAGAGCCACATGCTCACCGGTTTGCCACATGATGTAGGCCTATGGACTGAACAAGAAACCACCAAAAATTTTAACCAGTCATCGTTCTCACAACACTGAGGACCAGTCATTCGAAATGACTTCTCCATGCATTTTATGCATTGGTAAAAGCACTATGATGAAAAGTGTGATATGTTTTCAGGTATCTCCTATACTAATAGAGCCACATGCTCACCGGTTTGCCACATGATGTAGGCCTATGGACTGAACAAGAAACCACCAAAAATTTTAACCAGTCATCGTTCTCACAACACTGAGGACCAGTCATTCGAAATGACTTCTCCATGCATTTTATGCATTGGTAAAAGCACTATGATGAAAAGTGTGATATGTTTTCAGGTATCTCCTATACTAATAGAGCCACATGCTCACCGGTTTGCCACATGATGTAGGCCTATGGACTGAACAAGAAACCACCAAAAATTTTAACCAGTCATCGTTCTCACAACACTGAGGACCAGTCATTCGAAATGACTTCTCCATGCATTTTATGCATTGGTAAAAGCACTATGATGAAAAGTGTGATATGTTTTCAGGTATCTCCTATACTAATAGAGCCACATGCTCACCGGTTTGCCACATGATGTAGGCCTATGGACTGAACAAGAAACCACCAAAAATTTTAACCAGTCATCGTTCTCACAACACTGAGGACCAGTCATTCGAAATGACTTCTCCATGCATTTTATGCATTGGTAAAAGCACTATGATGAAAAGTGTGATATGTTTTCAGGTATCTCCTATACTAATAGAGCCACATGCTCACCGGTTTGCCACATGATGTAGGCCTATGGACTGAACAAGAAACCACCAAAAATTTTAACCAGTCATCGTCCTCACAACACTGAGGACCAGTCATTCGAAATGACTTCTCCATGCATTTTATGCATTGGTAAAAGCACTATGATGAAAAGTGTGATATGTTTTCAGGTATCTCCTATACTAATAGAGCCACATGCTCACCGGTTTGCCACATGATGTAGGCCTATGGACTGAACAAGAAACCACCAAAAATTTTAACCAGTCATCGTTCTCACAACACTGAGGACCAGTCATTCGAAATGACTTCTCCATGCATTTTATGCATTGGTAAAAGCACTATGATGAAAAGTGTGATATGTTTTCAGGTATCTCCTATACTAATAGAGCCACATGCTCACCGGTTTGCCACATGATGTAGGCCTATGGACTGAACAAGAAACCACCAAAAATTTTAACCAGTCATCGTTCTCACAACACTGAGGACCAGTCCTTCGAAATGACTTCTCCATGCATTTTATGCATTGGTAAAAGCACTATGATGAAAAGTGTGATATGTTTTCAGGTATCTCCTATACTAATAGAGCCACATGCTCACCGGTTTGCCACATGATGTAGGCCTATGGACTGAACAAGAAACCACCAAAAATTTTAACCAGTCATCGTCCTCACAACACTGAGGACCAGTCATTCGAAATGACTTCTCCATGCATTTTATGCATTGGTAAAAGCACTATGATGAAAAGTGTGATATGTTTTCAGGTATCTCCTATACTAATAGAGCCACATGCTCACCGGTTTGCCACATGATGTAGGCCTATGGACTGAACAAGAAACCACCAAAAATTTTAACCAGTCATCGTTCTCACAACACTGAGGACCAGTCATTCGAAATGACTTCTCCATGCATTTTATGCATTGGTAAAAGCACTATGATGAAAAGTGTGATATGTTTTCAGGTATCTCCTATACTAATAGAGCCACATGCTCACCGGTTTGCCACATGATGTAGGCCTATGGACTGAACAAGAAACCACCAAAAATTTTAACCAGTCATCGTTCTCACAACACTGAGGACCAGTCATTCGAAATGACTTCTCCATGCATTTTATGCATTGGTAAAAGCACTATGATGAAAAGTGTGATATGTTTTCAGGTATCTCCTATACGAATAGAGCCACATGCTCACCGGTTTGCCACATGATGTAGGCCTATGGACTGAACAAGAAACCACCAAAAATTTTAACCAGTCATCGTTCTCACAACACTGAGGACCAGTCATTCGAAATGACTTCTCCATGCATTTTATGCATTGGTAAAAGCACTATGATGAAAAGTGTGATATGTTTTCAGGTATCTCCTATACGAATAGAGCCACATGCTCACCGGTTTGCCACATGATGTAGGCCTATGGACTGAACAAGAAACCACCAAAAATTTTAACCAGTCATCGTTCTCACAACACTGAGGACCAGTCATTCGAAATGACTTCTCCATGCATTTTATGCATTGGTAAAAGCACTATGATGAAAAGTGTGATATGTTTTCAGGTATCTCCTATACTAATAGAGCCACATGCTCACCGGTTTGCCACATGATGTAGGCCTATGGACTGAACAAGAAACCACCAAAAATTTTAACCAGTCATCGTTCTCACAACACTGAGGACCAGTCATTCGAAATGACTTCTCCATGCATTTTATGCATTGGTAAAAGCACTATGATGAAAAGTGTGATATGTTTTCAGGTATCTCCTATACTAATAGAGCCACATGCTCACCGGTTTGCCACATGATGTAGGCCTATGGACTGAACAAGAAACCACCAAAAATTTTAACCAGTCATCGTTCTCACAACACTGAGGACCAGTCATTCGAAATGACTTCTCCATGCATTTTATGCATTGGTAAAAGCACTATGATGAAAAGTGTGATATGTTTTCAGGTATCTCCTATACGAATAGAGCCACATGCTCACCGGTTTGCCACATGATGTAGGCCTATGGACTGAACAAGAAACCACCAAAAATTTTAACCAGTCATCGTTCTCACAACACTGAGGACCAGTCATTCGAAATGACTTCTCCATGCATTTTATGCATTGGTAAAAGCACTATGATGAAAAGTGTGATATGTTTTCAGGTATCTCCTATACGAATAGAGCCACATGCTCACCGGTTTGCCACATGATGTAGGCCTATGGACTGAACAAGAAACCACCAAAAATTTTAACCAGTCATCGTTCTCACAACACTGAGGACCAGTCATTCGAAATGACTTCTCCATGCATTTTATGCATTGGTAAAAGCACTATGATGAAAAGTGTGATATGTTTTCAGGTATCTCCTATACTAATAGAGCCACATGCTCACCGGTTTGCCACATGATGTAGGCCTATGGACTGAACAAGAAACCACCAAAAATTTTAACCAGTCATCGTTCTCACAACACTGAGGACCAGTCATTCGAAATGACTTCTCCATGCATTTTATGCATTGGTAAAAGCACTATGATGAAAAGTGTGATATGTTTTCAGGTATCTCCTATACTAATAGAGCCACATGCTCACCGGTTTGCCACATGATGTAGGCCTATGGACTGAACTAGAAACCACCAAAAATTTTAACCAGTCATCGTTCTCACAGCACTGAGGACCAGTCATTCGAAGTGACTTCTCCATGCATTTTATGCATTGGTAAAAGCACTATGATGAAAAGTGTGATATGTTTTCAGGTATCTCCTATACTAATAGAGCCACATGCTCACCGGTTTGCCACATGATGTAGGCCTATGGACTGAACAAGAAACCACCAAAAATTTTAACCAGTCATCGTTCTCACAACACTGAGGACCAGTCATTCGAAATGACTTCTCCATGCATTTTATGCATTGGTAAAAGCACTATGATGAAAAGTGTGATATGTTTTCAGGTATCTCCTATACTAATAGAGCCACATGCTCACCGGTTTGCCACATGATGTAGGCCTATGGACTGAACAAGAAACCACCAAAAATTTTAACCAGTCATCGTCCTCACAACACTGAGGACCAGTCATTCGAAATGACTTCTCCATGCATTTTATGCATTGGTAAAAGCACTATGATGAAAAGTGTGATATGTTTTCAGGTATCTCCTATACTAATAGAGCCACATGCTCACCGGTTTGCCACATGATGTAGGCCTATGGACTGAACAAGAAACCACCAAAAATTTTAACCAGTCATCGTTCTCACAACACTGAGGACCAGTCATTCGAAATGACTTCTCCATGCATTTTATGCATTGGTAAAAGCACTATGATGAAAAGTGTGATATGTTTTCAGGTATCTCCTATACTAATAGAGCCACATGCTCACCGGTTTGCCACATGATGTAGGCCTATGGACTGAACAAGAAACCACCAAAAATTTTAACCAGTCATCGTTCTCACAACACTGAGGACCAGTCATTCGAAATGACTTCTCCATGCATTTTATGCATTGGTAAAAGCACTATGATGAAAAGTGTGATGTTTTCAGGTATCTCCTATACTAATAGAGCCACATGCTCACCGGTTTGCCACATGATGTAGGCCTATGGACTGAACAAGAAACCACCAAAAATTTTAACCAGTCATCGTTCTCACAACACTGAGGACCAGTCATTCGAAATGACTTCTCCATGCATTTTATGCATTGGTAAAAGCACTATGATGAAAAGTGTGATATGTTTTCAGGTATCTCCTATACTAATAGAGCCACATGCTCACCGGTTTGCCACATGATGTAGGCCTATGGACTGAACAAGAAACCACCAAAAATTTTAACCAGTCATCGTTCTCACAACACTGAGGACCAGTCATTCGAAATGACTTCTCCATGCATTTTATGCATTGGTAAAAGCACTATGATGAAAAGTGTGATATGTTTTCAGGTATCTCCTATACTAATAGAGCCACATGCTCACCGGTTTGCCACATGATGTAGGCCTATGGACTGAACTAGAAACCACCAAAAATTTTAACCAGTCATCGTTCTCACAGCACTGAGGACCAGTCATTCGAAGTGACTTCTCCATGCATTTTATGCATTGGTAAAAGCACTATGATGAAAAGTGTGATATGTTTTCAGGTATCTCCTATACTAATAGAGCCACATGCTCACCGGTTTGCCACATGATGTAGGCCTATGGACTGAACAAGAAACCACCAAAAATTTTAACCAGTCATCGTTCTCACAACACTGAGGACCAGTCATTCGAAATGACTTCTCCATGCATTTTATGCATTGGTAAAAGCACTATGATGAAAAGTGTGATATGTTTTCAGGTATCTCCTATACTAATAGAGCCACATGCTCACCGGTTTGCCACATGATGTAGGCCTATGGACTGAACAAGAAACCACCAAAAATTTTAACCAGTCATCGTCCTCACAACACTGAGGACCAGTCATTCGAAATGACTTCTCCATGCATTTTATGCATTGGTAAAAGCACTATGATGAAAAGTGTGATATGTTTTCAGGTATCTCCTATACTAATAGAGCCACATGCTCACCGGTTTGCCACATGATGTAGGCCTATGGACTGAACAAGAAACCACCAAAAATTTTAACCAGTCATCGTTCTCACAACACTGAGGACCAGTCATTCGAAATGACTTCTCCATGCATTTTATGCATTGGTAAAAGCACTATGATGAAAAGTGTGATATGTTTTCAGGTATCTCCTATACTAATAGAGCCACATGCTCACCGGTTTGCCACATGATGTAGGCCTATGGACTGAACAAGAAACCACCAAAAATTTTAACCAGTCATCGTCCTCACAACACTGAGGACCAGTCATTCGAAATGACTTCTCCATGTATTTTATGCATTGGTAAAAGCACTATGATGAAAAGTGTGATATGTTTTCAGGTATCTCCTATACTAATAGAGCCACATGCTCACCGGTTTGCCACATGATGTAGGCCTATGGACTGAACAAGAAACCACCAAAAATTTTAACCAGTCATCGTTCTCACAACACTGAGGACCAGTCATTCGAAATGACTTCTCCATGCATTTTATGCATTGGTAAAAGCACTATGATGAAAAGTGTGATATGTTTTCAGGTATCTCCTATACTAATAGAGCCACATGCTCACCGGTTTGCCACATGATGTAGGCCTATGGACTGAACAAGAAACCACCAAAAATTTTAACCAGTCATCGTTCTCACAACACTGAGGACCAGTCCTTCGAAATGACTTCTCCATGCATTTTATGCATTGGTAAAAGCACTATGATGAAAAGTGTGATATGTTTTCAGGTATCTCCTATACTAATAGAGCCACACGCTCACCGGTTTGCCACATGATGTAGGCCTATGGACTGAACAAGAAACCACCAAAAATTTTAACCAGTCATCGTCCTCACAACACTGAGGACCAGTCATTCGAAATGACTTCTCCATGCATTTTATGCATTGGTAAAAGCACTATGATGAAAAGTGTGATATGTTTTCAGGTATCTCCTATACTAATAGAGCCACATGCTCACCGGTTTGCCACATGATGTAGGCCTATGGACTGAACAAGAAACCACCAAAAATTTTAACCAGTCATCGTTCTCACAACACTGAGGACCAGTCATTCGAAATGACTTCTCCATGCATTTTATGCATTGGTAAAAGCACTATGATGAAAAGTGTGATATGTTTTCAGGTATCTCCTATACTAATAGAGCCACATGCTCACCGGTTTGCCACATGATGTAGGCCTATAGACTGAACAAGAAACCACCAAAAATTTTAACCAGTCATCGTTCTCACAACACTGAGGACCAGTCATTCGAAATGACTTCTCCATGCATTTTATGCATTGGTAAAAGCACTATGATGAAAAGTGTGATATGTTTTCAGGTATCTCCTATACTAATAGAGCCACATGCTCACCGGTTTGCCACATGATGTAGGCCTATGGACTGAACAAGAAACCACAAAAAATTTTAACCAGTCATCGTTCTCACAACACTGAGGACCAGTCATTCGAAATGACTTCTCCATGCATTTTATGCATTGGTAAAAGCACTATGATGAAAAGTGTGATATGTTTTCAGGTATCTCCTATACTAATAGAGCCACATGCTCACCGGTTTGCCACATGATGTAGGCCTATGGACTGAACAAGAAACCACCAAAAATTTTAACCAGTCATCGTTCTCACAACACTGAGGACCAGTCATTCGAAATGACTTCTCCATGCATTTTATGCATTGGTAAAAGCACTATGATGAAAAGTGTGATATGTTTTCAGGTATCTCCTATACTAATAGAGCCACATGCTCACCGGTTTGCCACATGATGTAGGCCTATGGACTGAACAAGAAACCACCAAAAATTTTAACCAGTCATCGTTCTCACAACACTGAGGACCAGTCATTCGAAATGACTTCTCCATGCATTTTATGCATTGGTAAAAGCACTATGATGAAAAGTGTGATGTTTTCAGGTATCTCCTATACTAATAGAGCCACATGCTCTCCGGTTTGCCACATGATGTAGGCCTATGGACTGAACAAGAAACCACCAAAAATTTTAACCAGTCATCGTTCTCACAGCACTGAGGACCAGTCATTCGAAATGACTTCTCCATGCATTTTATGCATTGGTAAAAGCACTATGATGAAAAGTGTGATATGTTTTCAGGTATCTCCTATACTAATAGAGCCACATGCTCACCAGTTTGCCACATGATGTAGGCCTATGGACTGAACAAGAAACCACCAAAAATTTTAACCAGTCATCGTTCTCACAACACTGAGGACCAGTCATTCGAAATGACTTCTCCATGCATTTTATGCATTGGTAAAAGCACTATGATGAAAGGTGTGATATGTTTTCAGGTATCTCCTATACTAATAGAGCCACATGCTCACTGGTTTGCCACATGATGTAGGCCTATGGACTGAACAAGAAACCACCAAAAATTTTAACCAGTCATCGTTCTCACAACACTGAGGACCAGTCATTCGAAATGACTTCTCCATGCATTTTATGCATTGGTAAAAGCACTATGATGAAAAGTGTGATATGTTTTCAGGTATCTCCTATACTAATAGAGCCACATGCTCACCGGTTTGCCACATGATGTAGGCCTATGGACTGAACAAGAAACCACCAAAAATTTTAACCAGTCATCGTTCTCACAACACTGAGGACCAGTCATTCGAAATGACTTCTCCATGCATTTTATGCATTGGTAAAAGCACTATGATGAAAAGTATGATATGTTTTTAGGTATCTCCTATACTAATAGAGCCACATGCTCACCGGTTTGCCACATGATGTAGGCCTATGGACTGAACAAGAAACCACCAAAAATTTTAACCAGTCATCGTTCTCACAACTCTGAGGACCAGTCATTCGAAATGACTTCTCCATGCATTTTATGCATTGGTAAAAGCACTATGATGAAAAGTGTGATATGTTTTCAGGTATCTCCTATACTAATAGAGCCACATGCTCACCGGTTTGCCACATGATGTAGGCCTATGGACTGAACAAGAAACCACCAAAAATTTTAACCAGTCATCGTTCTCACAACACTGAGGACCAGTCATTCGAAATGACTTCTCCATGCATTTTATGCATTGGTAAAAGCACTATGATGAAAAGTGTGATATGTTTTCAGGTATCTCCTATACTAATAGAGCCACATGCTCACCGGTTTGCCACATGATGTAGGCCTATGGACTGAACAAGAAACCACCAAAAATTTTAACCAGTCATCGTTCTCACAACACTGAGGACCAGTCATTCGAAATGACTTCTCCATGCATTTTATGCATTGGTAAAAGCACTATGATGAAAAGTGTGATATGTTTTCAGGTATCTCCTATACTAATAGAGCCACATGCTCACCGGTTTGCCACATGATGTAGGCCTATGGACTGAACAAGAAACCACCAAAAATTTTAACCAGTCATCGTTCTCACAACACTGAGGACCAGTCATTCGAAATGACTTCTCCATGCATTTTATGCATTGGTAAAAGCACTATGATGAAAAGTGTGATATGTTTTCAGGTATCTCCTATACTAATAGAGCCACATGCTCACCGGTTTGCCACATGATGTAGGCCTATGGACTGAACAAGAAACCACCAAAAATTTTAACCAGTCATCGTTCTCACAACACTGAGGACCAGTCATTCGAAATGACTTCTCCATGCATTTTATGCATTGGTAAAAGCACTATGATGAAAAGTGTGATATGTTTTCAGGTATCTCCTATACTAATAAGAGCCACATGCTCACCGGTTTGCCACATGATGTAGGCCTATGGACTGAACAAGAAGCCACCAAAAATTTTAACCAGTCATCGTTCTCACAACACTGAGGACCAGTCATTCGAAATGACTTCTCCATGCATTGTATGCATTGGTAAAAGCACTATGATGAAAAGTGTGATATGTTTTCAGGTATCTCCTATAGTAATAGAGCCACATGCTCACCGGTTTGCCACATGATGTAGGCCTATGGACTGAACAAGAAACCACCAAAAATTTTAACCAGTCATCGTTCTCACAACACTGAGGACCAGTCATTCGAAATGACTTCTCCATGCATTTTATGCATTGGTAAAAGCACTATGATGAAAAGTATGATATGTTTTTAGGTATCTCCTATACTAATAGAGCCACATGCTCACCGGTTTGCCACATGATGTAGGCCTATGGACTGAACAAGAAACCACCAAAAATTTTAACCAGTCATCGTTCCCACAACTCTGAGGACCAGTCATTCGAAATGACTTCTCCATGCATTTTATGCATTGGTAAAAGCACTATGATGAAAAGTGTGATATGTTTTCAGGTATCTCCTATACTAATAGAGCCACATGCTCACCGGTTTGCCACATGATGTAGGCCTATGGACTGAACAAGAAACCACCAAAAATGTTAACCAGTCATCGTTCTCACAACACTGAGGACCAGTCATTCGACATGACTTCTCCATGCATTTTATGCATTGGTAAAAGCACTATGATGAAAAGTGTGATATGTTTTCAGGTATCTCCTATACTAATAGAGCCACATGCTCACCGGTTTGCCACATGATGTAGGCCTATGGACTGAACAAGAAACCACCAAAAATTTTAACCAGTCATCGTTCTCACAACACTGAGGACCAGTCATTCGAAATGACTTCTCCATGCATTTTATGCATTGGTAAAAGCACTATGATGAAAAGTGTGATATGTTTTCAGGTATCTCCTATACTAATAGAGCCACATGCTCACCGGTTTGCCACATGATGTAGGCCTATGGACTGAACAAGAAACCACCAAAAGTTTTAACCAGTCATCGTTCTCACAACACTGAGGACCAGTCATTCGAAATGACTTC